>NC_060069.1:132624320-132927351 GCF_922984935.1 Meles meles | reverse complement strand
TAAAAAATATATGTACCTCAAATACCAAATGGACTAAAAAATATATATGTATGTCAAAAAACACAATTTGTAAATTAATACTTATCATTTTAGGTCTTTAAAAAACAGACATGTTTAGTTCCTTGTGTTTGTTCATTCAACAAACATTTAATTAGTCCCCATCATTCCTGAGGCATCATGGTAGAAACTGAGAACATGAGGTCGGTAACACAAAACACTTCCCCTGGGCAGCAGATGATCTTGACAAACTGAAATGTATCACCTTTTTCTATTATTAAGGAAACTAAATTTTTCATGTTCACAAAATTAAACACACACACAGATACAATTTCAGAGAAAAAGGGAACCACTCTTGTCTGTGTCAGACACGAGTTCTGGCGCTCCCCTTAACAACCACAAACTGCTCTGCTAAGTTTAAAGTAATAACCATGGGCGGCTTCATTTGTCTTTTAACTTTCTTATTTGCCAGTATAATTCCTTTTTTTCTTCAGTCTCATTTCCTCCTCTAAAAATCCAAGAAAATAATTAATGAATTGCTGAAAAAAACTTTCATCCTGGATAACTCTGTTCTTTTCAAGGGTGTGGGTGGTGAGCAGGATTTCACTTACTTAGGAGACCAAAAGTTAGTGTGTCTTTTCAATATTGAATACAGAATGGAAATTAATTTCTCACCACAGTGGGCAATAGATGTGGTCAAAAAGAGGAACAATGGCCTGACTTCAATTAGCTGTGGTCAAAAAAGAGCACAGAGATTTCACCCCCCAAAATTAGATGACGCTAACAGAGCCTACATTATCCTAAAAACTGCCGTGGAATTCGAACAGGATCTGACTTCAAATTTCCTATTAAGACAACAGCGAAATGTTCTTGAGGTCCCTGTGAAGCTTTGAGAGATTGGACCCCAAGCAGCTAAGTGAGGGACCTGCAGGGTTGTTCCGAGGAGATGGGATTGATGGTCCCCTAATCCGTTCAGACAGAACTCCTATGAGAGTGAATCATAAAAAGGACAAAAAATACCCACAATCCCTACTCACTATGTCATCTCCCCCTTATAACTCACCCTCCTCCCCCAACAATAAGCACGGAGCTTACATAGAATTTTGGTCAGATTGCAAAACAGTTTAAGGTCTAAATCCATAGATAGCAAATAGTAAAGGCAAGCAAATAGTAAAGGCAATCATCCCTAATCTCCTTCGAACATGCCAAATGGGAAGTTCTTTCAGAGAGACCCGCACGGGAATGATTTTTTTAAACGTTTGTGTTCTGACAGAATTGTCTTTATGACTGTAAACCCAATTTCCTCTAAAAGACTCTCTTGAGGTACTTTTTGAAGACAAGAGGAAAATGAACAAAGGGGTCTATGGTTTATTAGAGAAAAACATATTTAAAGAATCTCAAAGGAAAGAGGCACTTTTCCCATCTGAAGGATAATAAGGATTTAGGAACAAAAACCTCTATGATATTCATAGAGGGTCTCAAGACTTTTGTTTTATTCCCAGGAAAAAAGCAAAATGTAAGCCACACAGTCAAGATTTTCTTGGGCTTTATTTAAAAAAATCAGTTTATTATAATTCCTATTTTGTCTTTGCTTTTTGTAGTTGCATTACAAATACGCACCTTACATATATATCTATTTTCAGAAAGCAGAAGCTTACTTGTGCGGCTAGTTATTTTTAAAAGTGCTTCATGTCCCAGGGAGGTGTTATGACTTGTCCTCAACCCATGTGAAGAAAGAATAAGTGTGTGAAAAAGCATTTGCTCTCTGTTCATAAATAAGTTGTTATGCGCTCCATGTTGAAACTCCTGACAGGGACAAAGGACTGAAGGAGACTTGCAAGGACTTAGCTCATAATTCAAGTAGGTGCCACTGCGTTATGCTAGGAGACTGGAAGGTTGCAGTAGAATTGCATGAGCAATCGTATCGGCTGTCATAAATCAGCAGATAATGCTTTTATTAATTATTTGTTGAGTCTTGCTTTTGGTTTTGCACAGGACTTCAGCTTTAGAATGATTTTTAAGCCAGACCATGGGGCCACACCCTCATTAGGTCATAACTCCTTTCTGACTAGATCTCTGGAACATTATTTATGTAGGTAGACTTATTAGTCTCATTAACGATGAAGTAATCATATTTATTATCCAAAGTTAAACATGATGTATTTTTGGCTTTTTGTCAATTGTAGATGAGATGAAGAATTTTGGTGTGTATCTAAAATATCTTACGTGACATGAGATACTTATTTTTCTTGGTACGATGCCTGACTATTTCTGTGAGCACAACAAATGAACAGACTCCTCTGAAATAGAACATGTGCACGTAGACGAGGGGGTAGAGTAAGGACTACCAAAGAGAACAGCATGAGGTGAGGGGAGGGGCTTGATGCCCTTCTTTAATCATTTTAATATGGCTTCAGAGAGTCTTAGTGTAAGAAGGGTTAGCATAGTTAACAAAGCTTTCAAGGGGAAAGTCTACCAATGGCAAGAGCAGATAAGTAAATGTCTGAGGGTTGGTTGTGAAAGGAGGTAAAGACAAAAAAGATTTAAAAAGTAAGCCTGGGGTGGCTCAGTGGGTTAAGCCGCTGCCTTCAGCTCGGGTCATGATCTCGGGGTCCTGGGATCGAGAGGTAAAGACAAAAAAGATTTAAAAAGTAAGCCTGGGGTGGCTCAGTGGGTTAAGCCGCTGCCTTCAGCTCGGGTCATGATCTCGGGGTCCTGGGATCGAGTCCCACATCGGGCTCTCTGCTTGGCAGGGGGCCTGCTTCCTCCTCTCTCTCTGCCTGCCTCTCTGCCTGCTTGTGATCTCTCTCTGTCAAATAAATAAATAAAATCTTTAAAACAAAAAAAACAAAAAAGAAAAAAACAACAAAAAAAGTAAGACTGGATGAAAGAAGTAGCGTAGCTACACTATACTGGGAAGAGTTGTGTTGCTATAATTACCCAACAATTGTGCCAAAAACCAACGATTTGCAAAGCACTGTATAGGAGGGGCTCTTGTGCCTTCCAGTTCTGATTATAAGGAGGAGGTAAAAATGAACAATTATTAAGCAGCTGTATTTATGTATTATTTAATTTAAAGCAACCATAGAAAGTAAATATTAATATTTCCTTTTTCTATAGGTTCAGAAAAACTAGGTAAGTCAAACGTCTACATAAAATTCAATTTTGGACTTGTGGATTCTTCTCCAAAAATCCACAGTTTATTAATGGGTTTATCAGTGAGACAAGTTCACAAAAATAGTATGAAACCAGCACCTTCGTAGAGAAATATTTAACAGCATGTAGACTTTTTTCAGACAGAGCAATTTGTACATCTAATAATGCAAAAGTAAAAATTTCATGTAATTTTGAATATATTTGACAAAAGATGTGAAACTCATGGTAATAACAGGCATGTCAATGTATGAAAGTTTTCATTTATTCTATCAAGAAAGTTAATGTCTCACTGAAGTCCCATTCTGTCTAATGTTTTGTTTCACTTTTTTTCAAGCTATTACTAGGGAAATTTCGGCTCTAAGACTTGAACTTTCTCAAGAGTTGCCCCGGGTTGGCGGTAAACTGTTAAGTTTGAGAAGAAAGGAAGAAGGTTTATACAACTAGTATTTAGTCATAGGTAGGGGAGGAATATCTACCTCCAGTCAAGAAATATCTATTTAATGGGTCTAATGCTGGCCCTTGCTCTAGACGCAGCTTATCCTATTTGGTATTTCTGTAGTCACGTTCAACAACTGGCTAAGAGCGAGCCAGTCTCTGGTGGGACCATTGCATGTAAGAAGACTGCAGTGACCTCCCGTGTCATTCTGGGCAACAGAAGACCCAAGGGGACTGTCTCTGAATCTCTTGTGTCTATCTATGTCATGACACTGATCTTAGTCCATTCAGGCTGCTATGACAAAATAAAATAAGCTAGATGGCTCATGACAAAAATGTGCGTCTCCCAGTTCTGGAAGCTAGACGTGCAAGATCAGGGTGCCTACACAGTCATGTTCTGGTGACCCTCTCCCAGCTGCAGACTGCTGACTTGTCACTATCTTCACATGGTGGGAGGGACAAGCTATCTTTCTCAGGCCACTTTTATAAGGACACTAATTCTATTCATGAGAATCATGAGTCATATGCCCTCGCCATTCATAATCACCTTTCAAAGGCCCACTTCCTAATACCATCATCTTGGGGATTAGATTTCAACATATAAACGTGGGGAGACACCTATTCAGACCATAGCCACATCCTTTCTACTCCGTGGCTAATGTCCCATGACAACATGGTGCTTCCCTCTGAAGCCTCACATCTTAGTCTGTCCCCGTCTAGGAAATGGGGCACAGATTCTCTTAACTTGTCCCTCACTTTAAAGAAGATACTGTATCATTTCATCCTGCCCTTCAGAGTTAACCTTGAGTAACCTGGCTCTTGGGGAGGTAGGATGTCTGCTGCTAACTCTATATGCAATATTCTTCTCTCCTTCCCAGAACAGAAGTATTTTACATTACATGGGGAGGGAGTGAGACATGCTGTCCTTGCTGACCCAGGTCATTTAAGCTTAAAGGGTAGAAATATGGCACCTTTGTTCTCTGGTCTACTGGCAATTCCATTCCCCACCTCCTCTGGTTCTCTGGTCTACTGGCAATTCCATTCCGCACCTGCTGGCAACAGTGGCTCTAAGGGCCAACTCTAAAAAGGAAAACTCACGAGGTAAAAGGCGGCATGCAAGGGAATAAATAAACACCTGGAATTAAGTTATAGTTCTACCATCATTTGTCTCTAGAAAGTCCATGCTTATATTCAATCAGTAATGCAGATGTTAATGACTTTTAAACACAATCAATTTTAAACTGGGATGACTATAGTACAGGCACCTGGATGGAAAGAGAAATATTTAGTCAGTAACCCAGATGTTTCCAGATATTTAGTACTGTCTATACAACAAAAATGCCTAAATCTGTTTCCATTTTGGGGACTGTTTGGGGGACTGTATATAATTACATAAAACACAGTTTTAACTTTAAAATCCATATGGAAATAAATAGTATTCTTTAAGGAGCCAGAAGGGTAGGAAAAAATAACTTGAGAACATTTAAAAGTACATATATAGTTATATAAATATATAATATAATAGGTCTTATATGTATAAATATTAGAGAGGGAGACACTTATTTCTCTCTTCTAATACTCAGTCAACCTGATGGGATAGTTAGCTACATTTTCATTGGCTGTGAAATTTAATATAGTAATCTTATAGAGAAACAAATATAATCCTGGGTCTTTTCCTATGAATCAAAACTATCTCTACATGCTTAAGTGCTTAATTATTTTAGGTATAAGAATCAGAAAATGTTCAGAAACACAGAAATTTTCAAGTCAGTAGTTTTATTTTTATTAAATTGGATTCTTCTAAAAGTCTGTTACTACACAAGCCTCCGATATATGTTGCACATCAGAGAATGTCAATAAGCCTTGAAGATCTAATCCTTTACATCCTAAAACTCATGCGAACATTTTGCATAATAAATATCTTGACAAACAAACATACTTTGTTTCACGAATGCTGCGATCTTTTCTGGGGACATAGTATTTTTTTAAAGGCAAAATGTGGTTTACACCATGATCCATTATTCAATTACAGCTTTAAAATGGTTATTTATATATTGCTTAATATGGTTGCCTTGTTTAATGGTTATTTTCATTATTTATTAATGTTGTAAACACAGTATTGATCCAAAGGGCAATGCTTTTCATAAAATATATCTAACCATAAAATAGAGCAATAAAAGTTGAAATATAAAAACGCCTAGATCAGTTTCATTATCCCCTTAGATACATGTATAAACGTCTGTGCTTCTGAAATACAGGTACAGGGGACACTTTAATTAACTATTAGATGCACCATTGTCAAACATCATCACCACTGGTCCAGTTATCTTTTTGAACATATTTTAACTCTGCACTTTTTAGGAAAATATTTTAATTTAGAATATTGTTTATAAGAAAAATTTCATATATATAAGGAATATAGTGAACTACGACATATGAAATTATTTTGCCCTGATACTCTTAAACTTCTGAATGCTAAGACCCAGTGAGATTGAAAATTTTCCAAAGCATCATAATGCGTAATAAACTGACTTACCATTTTCCCCCACTTTATATGCATCCCGTTATCCCTACCTACATATGCTAGCAATTTGATCTGGTTTTTTGAAATTGCAAGTTCTCATACTATTTCTCTTCCTTTGAATGAGTTTTCATTCCTAAAGCAATTTGTTCTCTTTATCAAGCCACCATAAAATTGTTACAGTAAACACTCCATAATGTGTTCGGCCTCGAAGGGATTCTGAGTTCTTAGAAGATGGGACTCATCTTCAGAATGTCTCTTGCATACACCTGCTTTCTGTTGCCATTGCTAACGCAGTGCTGACCCTCTTAACTTCTTGTCCACATACTGCATGGTCACCTACCTGGTCTCTCTCCGATCAACACTTCACGCCACTGCTAGAGTTACGGCTAGTCCCCCTGTTGTAAAACATTCTCCTCCCATCGCTTGGAATAAATAATCAATTACCGAGCCAAGCATTTAAAGCTCCCCATTCCATAACCCAGCCTCTAGTTCATCCTTCTGCTTGTCCCTCTGCCTCCGCATGTGGCTCTCTCTTTGCCATTCCTCGTGTTTGCCTGCACATTGTTACTGTTTTTGGCTCAAGCTTTCTCCATGGGCAAGGATCAAAAAGATTCCTGATTCAGATGAAATCACACCCTCCTCCAAGCCGGTCATGGGTATCACTGTTCGAATTCATTATCTGCTCTCCGGAACTGTCATAAGATTGTTTCAATGTTACTCACAGCACATGTCTCAATCCTCTAAATGTGTTTATGTATACCTGTCCCCCTCCCGGAATGACAGCAGGTGGAGGCAAGAGAGGAAATTCACTTTGCTTCTGTTAGTCCGCAGTGTCTTCAACAACAAACCGGAACCGGATGATTTGACTGAAAGCTTGGGTGATTTTAAAATCTGTCACATTCTGCATATTTTTGCCTGAATAAAAAATGCATTTCTTTTTTCTTGATGATTCAGGGAAAAATTCACTGACATTGTACATTGGGCTATAATCCCGCAGGAACCACTCTTGGTCAGGTCCTTTGTCTCTGGAGTAAATGGCTACAAACTGCAGAGATTTGATTCAGGAAGTTCTATATCCTCGGACTCCCTGCCAGCAGCTTTATTTTAATCAGCTGCCTGGGGGTAGGCCTGAAGGGGTTCCTCTTCCTCCCTTACAGAACAAACATCAAGGTCTCCGTAGCAGCAGTTTGCTTCCAAGCCTGACTGCCCTGAAACTTGCAGAATGTTCCGGAATGCTGTATAGTACTGGCTCCAAAGAATTAGACTCCATGAGAAATGATGCCAACTGCCTTATATTTGGGCAAGAACAAGTTGGAATTTGGCTTCTATAGCTTCGCTTCTCATTGGGATGGATGCTCTCACTTTCAGAGAATCGGGAAGCCAGGACTGAGGGCTAGGTAGCACTCTCGGCGGGGAGAGATCATCATGTCCCAAGGGGCCCATTCCCTCATCCCACCTTCCTGTGTACAGAGATGGAGCAGAACCTCCTTCTGGTGGTGGACACCCTCCGCCCAGCAGCCTTGCTATTGTTGCTTCCTTCTCAGTAGGAACGCCAACTGTTTTACCACTGCTTTGTTGGTTGGAAAGTCATGGGGCATCAGGTCAGCAGAGCCCTCAAGGGAGGTAAAATATAGCAAGGGCGAAAACCCAATGCCATCTGCGGGAACATGGCTTTGATTTCCTCTGGGAGCTTCCAATCATGTTCCATGCCTCCCTATCCCTGCTCTCCTCAAAGTTAGAACTTCTGGATTCAATAATAGCTACTGTTCATTTCTTTTTGGCTTTTCCTGTACTTTTCCAAGCAACCTTGATTTTTCTGAGTCCATGTCTCTCCCTTGAAAGTAGATACATTGATATACATTGATTTCACATGAACAATCAGGGTAGTACAATAGTATTTTTGTTTTAGTTGTTGTTGTTGTTGTTTTAAACACAAAATCTGTGTTTAAGACCTCTTTCGGGAATTCTTCTGTGAACAAAAATCATTCCCAGTGGCATATGGGAGCACGTGAAGCATATTCACAGAGGGAACGAGAGGAGCCTGTTTGTCCTCCTACATTTCCTCCTGGAGCTCAGCTCATACTTGGCTGCCAGAAGGAAATGTTTCTCAGATCAGCTTTTATGTGGTCATAGATCTAAGGCCAGGCACTGCCTCTCTGGTTCTTCAAAAAAATGCTTTCTATATAAATGATTACAAGCCCAGAAATCCAGAGTTTGTACATTTCTGCTTTTGTTGCCAACACATAGTGATCTTTAAAAAGTCCCTAACATTTGAGCCTCAGTCTCCTTCTTTGTTAAATCGAGATACTAATCTTTGGCCTCCTATCTTGGGGCATAGATGTAAAAAGGTCAGGTGAAACTGGAAGGGAAAAACACAAAAATATCTAAAACACCAAATATAAGAACAAGATAATTTGTATGATATTACTGTGTAAACTCTAAAAGCATCCATAAAAGCAATTAGACTTTTTAATTGTAATTGTTCCCCAAGAATACCAAGGACATTAGCTAAGCGTCAAGGTCAGGGAGAGTAATGCCTAACATTTAGTTGCTAATCTTCTGTCCTTGCTATACCATACTCACCTCCTGAGTGCCCTTCCAGGAAGCTTTCTCCTCGTAATTGCTCAAGCCAGTTTCTTGTCTGCAGCCAAAAATTAAGACTTCTACACCTTAAATGCAAATACTTATGCTTAGCCAATACAAGGACATTTCTGGAAGATCATCCAAAATATCTTTACTGTCCTTATCCTCGGAGACTCAGAGACTCTCACATTATTTGTGATAGATGTCCTAGGAAGACGGTGGTTATTTAAAGCCCATATGGCATGCAGATCAGTGGGGGACAGAAGAAAAAAGTCACCTTCCTAGATCTCCCTAGTTAGGCCACCAATTAATTATTCTCTTGGCAAATTGCAGTGTGTAAAAATCTGTGAGAGTCTGAAGTCCGTGTTGTATTTTATATCTATAAATACAGAGACAAAGCCTGATATTTTCTTGGCAAATTTTGGTCCGAAGAGATACGGCTGACTCCCTGCCATGTGGTAATACCACAGCATTACCCTAAGCAAACATGAAGTGAATATCATGTCATTCCTTCCCCACCCCTCAACTGTCATGTATACAAGGTGAGTCCTACCAATGTGCATTTGACTTTGAATTAGCTGGATATTCCAGTGCCCATTGACCGGCAGTGTTTTCTCCACTCAAGAACTTCAAAGATACATTAAAAAAAGATCCATTTTTTTATCCAAAAGGTTTATTTTCACGATTGGGTCTGTATTTTGTCTAATTTAAATTAAAAAATATATTAGGTAGATTGTATCTTTCACTAAACAGTAAAGTAATTTAAAGTAAATGAAGGCTTTAAATCAAGAGACATACTAAGCATCCATTCAAAAGCAATAGAATACACATTCTTCTCAAGTGCACATGGAACACTCCCCAGGATAGATCATATATTAGTTCACAAAATAATATTCTTTTTTTTTTAAAGATTTTATTTATTTATTTGAGAGAGAGAGAGAGAAGGAGAGAGTGCATGTCCACAAATAGGAGGGAGGTTCAGAGGAAGAAGCAGGCTCCTGGCTGAGCGGGGAGCCCACATGGGGCTTGATCCCAGGACCCTGGGATCATGACCCAAGGTGAAGGAGACACTTAACTGGTTGAGCCACCCACATGCCCCCCAAAAGTAATATTCTTAATAAATGTAAGAAGATTGAAATCATATCAAGCATCATATCCAACTGCAGTGGTATGAAATTAGAAATCAGTTATAAGAAGAAAAATAGAATATTCAGACAAATGTGGGTATTAAACAGCATGATACTGAACTACTGGGTCAAAGAAGAAAGAAAAAATTAAAAATACCTTAAGACAGGGGCGCCTGGGTGGCTCAGTAGTTAAGCATCTGCCTTCGGCTCAGGTCATGATCCCAGGGTTCAAGGATAGAGCCCCACAATGGGCTCCCTGCTCTGCAGGGGCCCTGCTTCTCCCTCTCGCACTCCTTCTGCTTATTCCCTCTCTCACTGCATCTCTGTCAAATAAATAAATAAAATATTTTTAAAAATATATACACACACACACACACACACATATATGAGGTATATATATGTGTGTGTGTGTGTGTGTGTATACAAACACACCTGAAGGCAAATGAGAAAAAGGAAAACATACCAAAACTTAAGGGATACAGCAAGAGTGGTTCTAAGAGGGAAACTTCCTATGCCAAGAAACAAGAAAAATTTCAAACAACCTAATTTTACACCTCAAGGAACCAAAAGAAGAAAGGCAAATGAAGCCCAAGTTTGGAAGGAAGGAAATAAATATCAGAGTGGAAATAAAGGAAAGATAAATGAAACTAAGAGCTGTTTTGTTTTGTTTCTGAAAAGTTAAAATTGACACACCTTTAGCTAGACCCATCAAGAAAAAAGTACTCAAAGAAATAAAATCAGAAATGAAAGAAGAAATATTCTAAGTGATCATTTACAATAGCCAAGACATGGAAACCACCCAAGTGTATATACGATGGATGAATGCATAAAGAAAAATGTGGTAGATACATACAATGGAATAGTACTCATCCATCAAAATGAAGGAAATCATGCCATTTGCAACAACATGGATGGACCTTGAGGGTCCAAAACAAAACAAAACTGAACTCGTTCATATATACAGAGAACACTGGTGGTTGCCAGAAGTGGGGGCTGTGGAGAACGGATGAAATGTGTGAAGGTAGTGAAAAAGTACCAACTTCCAGTTATAAAACAAATCCTGGGGATGTAATATATAGGGTGGTGACTATAGTTAGCAACATTGTATTGTATATTTGAAAGTTGCTAAGAGTAAACCCTAAAAGGTCTCATCACAAGAAACAAAATTATAACTACATGGGGTGATGAATATTTTTGACTTATTGTGATGATCGTTTCACAATAAATATAGATACAGAATCATTATGTTGGACACCTAAAAGATGTTAATATCAATTACATCTCAATAAAAAAGAGATAAATAGTCACAACTAATGGTATCCAGAAGTTAAAGTCCATAATCTTAATTAATATTGTTTTCTCTCTTTACAAATCAGTAAGTGATCCTTATAAATAGCACATGCCCACACAGGTTGGTTCCATTTTATGGGGAAATTTCCATCTCACTGGTACACTCTGTGCTATTCAAGAATCTTACATTCCTTCTAAGTTTACTTGGTATTTCATCCTGAGCTGTTGTTATTTTGAAATATTTTACTCTTTCCGTGTCCTAGTCACACCTCTAAGTTCACAGACAGATCAAAGTGTTAGTGAATGTAGAGTAACATGGTGACAAATGCTTTCATTAATATTTCTTCAGCTCCTTTATTTCCCAGGCATCAAATCCTATCATCTCTAGTTCAGCAATGTCTCTTTGTCACCCCTGTTCTATGCCCACAGTGACCACTATCCTATTTTAGAAGACCCTTCTTGGGGGGTCTCCTCACCTCCAAATTCAATTTTGGCTAATCAGCCCTTCACACTGATTCCAGGATAACTTCCCTAAAACACAGGTTAGATCATGCCCTTTCCTTCTTCACCTTTTCAACAACTCCCTATTGCGTAAGAACAAATCTCTGCCATGCCTTTGAAGTTGTATAGTCTGACCTTCGATATCTATCTCAACCTAATTATACTCAGTATCTAATAGGTAATGGCTAGTTGGGATTTGAGAATGATCAGTCTGACTATTATATCCTGAATTAAATAGAAGAGGTGGAATCTGGAATGAGAAAAAAAAAAAAAATCAACTAGTGGGTGGTTGAAAGTATAATGTAAAGTAGAGAAGGCCTAAAAAACAAAACAAAACAAAAAGGGTGATAGCATTTGGAGTTTGATGGATGTAATATCCATTGTGTCAGTAACTGCTTACTTTCACTTGCTCTAAATTTAACCTCTTCTAGGTAAGGTCCTGGAGTGTCTACATGATGCATTTTCCAACAAAGACATATGCAAAGCCGTATTTGCTCTAACAATATCTTTTCCTGTAAACTTGTGTTTTTCCCTTTCCTGAGTTGAGATCATTGTCAGTTGAGAAGTCACACACGGCTAACATCTCTTCAAATGGTGGCTCCTTCTTTGCTCCAGTGTAGCTGTCCTAGCTGTCTCCAGGTTTAGATACTAACTATAATACATAGGAGGGAAATTAACCATTGTTTCTCACAATAGTATTTTTCCTAATTTAGTCATTCATTTGACAATTTTTTCATCAAATTTATTATGGGCCAAGTATTATTCTAATCATGAAAGTAAGAGTAGTTGACTAACGTACGCAATCTCTAATTGTATGGAAGAAGTATGAGTCTATTAGAAAATTCATCAGGAATTTCATTACATGGAAAAATATGAGTCTATTAGAAAATTCATCAGGAATTTAATTACATAGAAACATATTTGGAAATATTTACATGTAAATGATTACATGTAATCATTTATAAATGATACAAATCATTTATAAAAATGTCAGATTTGCCCAGGCAACAGTTCCCAAGTACCTGATTTCAATTTCAGTCTCTTAATTTTCCATTTGTTGTATTCCTTATCTGTAAGGATTTTTTTATTAAAAAATATCTCCTTATTTAAATTCTTATTATATGTGAGATACCTAAGTTTTTTAGACATGGAAGTCTATAAAACAGTATATTAAATTCTAAATGAATAATAATTATTGCTCCCCCCCTTTTTCACCTGTGTATTAGGTGGCAGCAAATAGTCCATATTTCCAGGGGGATAAGATTGCATCAGCGAGTTTAGTATAAAACACACCAGACTTTTAAATTATGATCATAGAGATAGTTGATATTGAATTCACACTATGTTACTTTGATTTTGTGAACATGAGCAAATTCCTAGACATTGCCAAACCTGAGAATTCTCATCGATCAAACTAGAATACATAAAGGCTGAAATAGGCTTAACTTAAATTTTAATTTTTAATGAATTTTATTTTAATAATAACTTAAAATTTTATATAAGGTATCTTATACAGTGTCCAGCATAACATGGGCACCCAAGGGTACCTTTTTTTTTTTTTTTTACTATTAATATTTCAGCTTTCAACCAACTTAGTTGAGGTCAATAAGCATGAAGGACATTGAGAAGGAATTTCTCCCAT
The DNA here is from genome assembly GCF_922984935.1 of Meles meles. NCBI lineage: Eukaryota > Metazoa > Chordata > Mammalia > Carnivora > Mustelidae > Meles > Meles meles. Next base: position 132,914,096 of record NC_060069.1, on the reverse strand, counting down.
ATGGAACAACATACATGAACCAGGAGGACATTACAACAAGTTAAACAGGACAGTCACAGGACAAACACTGCATGATTCTACTCATGAAGTATCTAAAGTAGTCAAACTCATAGAAGCAAAGAGTGGAATGACAGTTTCCAAGGCTGGGGAGAGAGTGAAATGACGAGTTGATATTCAACAGGGGTAAGTTTCAGTTATAGAAATCTTCTGTATAACACAGTGCCTGTAATTAATGAAACTGTATTGTGCACTTAAAACTTTAAGAAACTAGGTCTGATGTTGAGAGTATTTACCAAAAAAATAAAAGTGGCAGAAGGAAACTTTTGGAGGTGATGCATTATTATCACTTGATTGTGGTGATGGTTTTATAGTTGTATGCACACAGTAAACTCATCAAATTGTATACATTAAATATGTGCATTTTAATATAGCAATTATATCTCATTAAAGCTTTTTCTTTTCTAAGAACAATATGTTCCAGGCCTCATGATACAGTAGGAAGCAAGAATAAATGACTATAACCCAGTTTCTGCGACTTTCCAATGTATAGTGGAGCAGACACACTCAGACTTCATTGAAAGCTCTCCAACCTTAGGGATGGGGTCCGTTTTTGCATACCACTAACTCTCAGTGGTAATCACAGTGCCTGAAATACTAATTTGGGCAGGGAAGAGAAGCCAGTCATAATCCCAAGTATACTACATTAATCAGCCTGATTCACATCTTTAAGACCAGTCCATAAATGGTCAAACCAGTAGCACTCACAACAGAACAAAATTTTATCCCCTCTCCCAGAAAGCCAGATTTACCATGAAGCCAGTGAAGCTTATGTCTCAAAGTTCCCTATCTCTTAATTTTATATTAATAACTCACATTCTTTTTTTTTTAAGGACGTCCAAATTGTATAAACTTTGGGCAACAAAAAACCTTGCCAAAGTGTATACAACTCTTATTTAAAATGGGAGTAGGATTAAATTTTTAAAAAATGATAAAATAAAAACTCGTATATGGTAATGAAAAAAAAAAGATCCATGTGCTAGAAGAGGCTCGTGCCTGTGGATACTACGACTGCCCGTGGAAAAAGTGCTATAAGTAGTCATATAAACCATAATCGTGTCTTGTGATTAGAACATAAAACTTATGAAAAATGGAGATGTTTCTAAAATTATTTCAAATGCAACAGTCAATGTTTCCTTTAAAACAGAAACACAGAGGGCTTAGTTTGTTAAGCATCTGACTTAGGTTAGGGTCATGATCTCAGAGTCTCAGAACAGAGCCTAAAGGTGAGCCCTCCACCAAGCTCCTTGCTCAGCAGGGAGTTTGCTTCTCCCTCTCCCTCTACCCCCAACTCTACCCCCCACCACTCGTGCGCTCTCTCTTTCAAATAAAGAAAATCTTTTAAAAATTCAGAAACTCAGAATATAAAGTGCTTAATATAATACATTCTACTAAGTGAACTCAACATAACAGTTTATTTCCCCTTACGAAAAGCATAGTCCTGCCCAGAATCACTGTGAATTAGCATCTAAGTGTCCAACAACCTAAAAATATTTTTACAAAGAACTATTTATCATTTACCATTAAGTGGACCTTAGAATGCATGTCTGACAAACTGCATAAATATGGGTTTTCTCATAATGAACAGCAAAATACAGTTTTAATTTAGAGCTATCTTCTCTGAAGATAAAGCTTTAAATATATATCTATTCAATAAGATAATTGTGTTATTTATTTCTCTCCATATAGTCCTTTGATGGTATATAAACCCAGTTCTTTCTCAAACCACCAAACTCTGAGTTTAAAAGATGATTGTTTAACACTCAGGGCAACAATCATAAGCATTTCATTTTCTCAGTTCCATTAAGATGAAAAAAAATTATCAGGTAGAATATACATACCCTTCATACCACTTGCTATTTCCAGACTAATTTCCAGCCTAACTTATTTTCTAATTAGAAATCCCATCAGTTAATCATGTCCATGGAATAATTTCTAGCCCAAGTAAAATACTTATGAATTCTGAAAATCTAATGAGTAACTTTGGAAACATAATTATTTGTTTTTATTCCACTGTATTCCAAAATATCCTGAAATATGGGCTTGTCCAAATAGAAAACACTCAAGGTTTAAAAAAAAAACACCAACTTTTCCAAAATTAACTCAAATGTTTCTATATAATCTCTTAAAATATAAGTAATATGTTCACCTAAAATAGGTTGACACCCAGATCTTTGTTCCAAATACTATTCTTCAATTAAAGAAGAAATGACAGATTTTAAGACTGGGCCTGGAAATACGCAGAATAGCCTGGAGCATTTACAGTGACAGAAAGTAAGGAAGTGCTCAAAACACACACAGTCACAGAAAAAAGCTGGAAGCTGCAATTTATCTTAAAAAAAAAAAACCCTCAAAACACTAACCCAAAAAGAGATATATATGCACCCACATGTTCATCATAGCACTACATACAAAGGCCAAGATATGGAAGTAAACTATGTAAACTATATATCCACTGGTGGATGAATGGATAAAGAAAATGTGATATATCTGTATCTATATCGATACACACACACACACACACACACACACACACATGGAATATTACTTGGCCATTAAAAAGAATGAAATATTGCCATTATGACAATATGGATAGACCTTGATAGCATTATGCTACGTGAAATCAGAGAAAGATACAGTATGATCTCACCTATATGTGGAATTTAAACAAAACAAAACAAAACAAAAAACAGCTCCTAGATACAGATAACAGACAGATGGTTGCCAGAAGAAAGGGCTGGGGGATAGGTAAATGGGTAAAGGGAGTCAAAAGATACCACAAAAGAAAGGAAAAAAAGAAAAAGCCTGCAATTTTTCAACCTGATACCAGGAATGCCCAAGAGCATATAATACACACACACACACACTTTCCTTGCAGGAGAATCCCAAATAATTTGAGTAGATAATCTCATCTCAAGAGGTGGAACACAAGTTCCTACTCCTGAAGTGTGGGGTTTACATAGTGATATCCTTCTAAAGAGTGCATCATGGAAAGGAGGGAAAGAAAAGTAACTAAATGGAGAAACTGGACAACTACTTCAGCTAAATGATCAAAATTATAATCAATAGTGGAGTCATGTTGACCATATGTACCTTTGACATGATCCAATGAAAATGGCATTTTACCTCTGTGGTATTTCTCCCCCAAACACATAACATCTCCACAATCATGATTAAAAGGGAAAATTTTTTTTTGAATGATCCCAACTAAGGCACATTCTACAAAATACCTGACTAGTATACCTCAAATCTACTGAGGTTACCAAAAACAAGCAAAAGTCTGAGAAACTGTCACAGCCAAGAGTATAAGGAGACATGATGATTAAATGTAATATGGTATACTAGATAGCATTCTGAAACAATGGATAAACTAACAAAATCTGAATGAAATATAGACTTTTTTAAAAATAGTAACTATATATCAATAGTGATTCAGTAATAGCAACAAATGTATCATACTAATGTAAGACGTTAATAGGTTTTATTTTCTAGAAAGTAGGATTTTTTTTTTATTATAGAATTCAGATACAGACACCTCACTATCCATTAATCCTCAAGGTAGCTCTTTAATAAATATTTTATGGAAATCTTATTGACTTTAAATAGAAGTCACTTTCTATTTCTGTTCTTTGCATTTCTTTATGTAGTTTGTAGTTTACTTCACTGTAACATATATTTAAGATACAGAAAGATAATCCATCTAAATCTAGATAGATGAACAGAAGAGCAAAAAAAAAACCTGTGATTTGAGTAACTGTGGGTGCAAAATAGTTTGTGAAAACAGAAATATTGAATGAAAAGGGATGAAAGAGAAAACAAGGAAGAGACAAAATGTCTACATGACCTAAGGTATAATATTATTATTCTATATCCATTAGGAGGTATTATAATTCATGATTAATATATGGTGGTTGAAATGGCCAAAACATGCAAAATTACTGAATTCCATTGGACATCATGGAATTGCCAACAATTCCATGCCAACAATTCAAACAAAAAATATGATACTAATATTCACTCACCAGAATAGCAAAAATGAAAAAAATCAAATGAAAGCAACTCTTGGTAAGAGCATGGAGAAACAGACTCCCCTACACTGTTATGGATAGATGGGGGTCGGGGGTGGGGGAGAGTTAAAAGTTAGTATAACCATTCTGGAAAACTATCTGCCAACATATACTAGGTAAAGATATGCATACCCTATGACTGAATAATTTCAATCCTAGGAATATACCCATCAGAAATGTGTAGATGGGTTCACTGAAAGACGTGTTTTAAAGTGTTCATAGTAGCATTATTTGTAATAACAAAAACTAGAAACTTCCCAAGAGCGGAACGAAGAAACATTGTGGTATATTCACATAGCGGAATAGTGTACAGCAATAATAATTAACTATATAGTATCCAAAATATAAGTGTATTTCATAAACATGTTGAATAAATATAAACAGACACAAGATTAAATACAATATGATTCTATTTATAAAAAGTACAAAATGAGTAAGACTAATCTATGTGGTTAGAAGTTAGCAGAATAGTTAATCTATTATCACCTTTTCTGGGGGGGTGGGGAGGGTAGGCAGTAGATTAAGAGAATAAGGTTTACAAAGATTAAATGACTAACCTGGTATTTTAACATTTATTTGCTCATAAAACCTGTGACCTTAATCCTCAAATGTAGTAAGAGGTAGGATGAGGGGAGCTTCTAGGAGGACGTTCCAAGAATATATTCAATGTGTCAAATGCGTGAGGCTTTATACATACAATGTACCAATTTGTCTTTCTATATGTGATTTAAAGAAAAACACAAAACAAAAACAGTGTTGCCAAGCCACCTGGTTGAGTGATATTCTCCTGTCCTACAATATGATTATACCTACACTCAGATTATGTCTCCCCACCTCTCATTTGTTGTTGCACCTCTTCATAAATTTGGCAGGCTAATTTTTTTTTTAAATTTTTTTTTTAAAGATTTTATTTGACAGAGAGATCACAAGTAGACAGAGAGGCAGGCAGAGAGAGAGAGAGAGGGAAGCAGGCTCCCTGCTGAGCAGAGAGCCCGATGCGGGACTCGATCCCAGGACCCCGAGATCATGACCTGAGCCGAAGGCAGCAGCTTAACCCACTGAGCCACCCAGGCGCCCCTTGGCAAGCTAATTTTAGGAACTTTTCTGTGAAGAGAACTATATTATATATATTATATTTGTATCATTTATAGTCTATATGAATAGATCTACAATGTGATAATATTTTTATATTTACTCTTTGCCGAAGCTCACTCTATACGTGTTCGCCTACCTCTACACCATTCATCCATTTAAAATAATCTTTTAAAAGAATGTAAACTCTGATGTCAGATGTTTTTCAGGCTCACTTTTTTTTTCTTTTTAAGATCTTTAATACATGAAGATGAATTCCTGCTTGAAAGTTAAGGATCTATGTCACATGCAGGTTTTCTAATAAAAATCCCAGAGGGGTGCCTGCGTGGCTCAGTCGGCTGACTGACTTGATTTCTCCTCAGGTCACGATCTCATGGTCATAAGATCTAGCCACACTGAGGGCTTCCTGTTCAGTGGGGAGTCTGCTTCTCTTCCTCTCCTTCAGCCCCTACCCCCATACCCTCGCTCTTTCTTTCCAAAATAAATGAGTCTTCTAAAAAGAAAAACAGAAAAAAACAATCACAAAGTAATTGAGTATACAGGGGTAGCACTGCAAGATGATAAAAAATGCTTACACAGACTTCTATATTTCAGTTAAATATTACTGAAAAATTTGAATTCTGGTTCCTAGGCTCAAAACTATACCCATTTCAGAGTAATAAAGCTAACCAAATACTAAAGGAAAAAACAAGCAATAAAATTAGAATGATCACAGGACTTCCTTGGTTTATATAGCAGTTCAGAACTTATCAATGAATCTAGGTAATTGAAGATCAATAATAATTTATTCCATGCTTAGCTGGTAATAGACACTGTGCTAAATACTTCATATATGTTATTTAAATCTTACAAACCCTTTTGCTTTTTTTTCAACAGCTTAAGATAATAAGTCTCAAAAAGATAGTGACTGACCTCTGACCTGATATTTGAAAACCTTTTTTCATAAAGCCTGTGTCCTAACATCAAATATATCCATCAATTATAGTAATTTCCTTCCAAAAAAATGATTGATATGAACAAATAGAAATGTTTCATGGTTTCATGAAATTTAAGTTCTAATGGGATTATTTGTTTTGGATACTGAAGTCTGAACCCAAGACTGAACAGACAAACCCAATATAGATAATATTCATTAGTCTGATGTCTTGATACAAGTAAATATTTATTAGCCTAGAAACATAGATGTTTTGTGCTTGTTATGATTAAATATCCTGATATTATGCTGATCAATTTAAAAATGAACATCCTCTATTTCTGTGATTGTTGTTCACTAACAACAAGACAAATTAAAAGAACATAAAAATCACTTCAAAGTTCACCCTTCAGATATGCCAACTGTGAGCATGTTGGACTTTCTTCCAGACACATCCCAACTGACCTATTAAGACATTTTTTCATATCTTTAATAGCTGCTAAATAGTCTACTCTACACACAAATCAAAATTTATTTAACGAGCTCCCTAGTGATGGACATTAACTCAATTTTTCTTTCCTTTTTTTTTTTTTTTTTTTGTGGTAGGTGGAAGAAGAGCTTCTGTAAAGTTAACAATGTAAATATCTCCATGAGGTTTTCTGCAATCATCTCTTTAGTGCTACATTTTATCATCTTCTGGCACCGCACATAGAAAATAGGATCTGTAGCTCTAATGAAAACATGGCAACAAACTCTCACCCATCCAAGCCAACTGCAGGCCTCCCAGTGGTGGCCTTCAGGCAGCCTGAGTGTCGGTGCGAGCTGGCCCTGAATGCTGTCATCTGGAATTCCACGGAATGATCTCAACAAACGGACCACATGGGTTGTCCTGGGTTTATCCCCAGTTACCTGGGCCTATTCCCAAGAAGAAGCCATAGCTCTTTCTGAGAATACTTATGGACAATCCTTTTAAATTGTGCATTCAAAAAAAAAAAACAAAAAACAACTAAGCACATTTTCACATTCCAAACACAGTGGTCTAAAGTCATCTGTTTTACAGTCATGTTGAATTGGCCTATTTTTAATTTAAAGCTAGAAAATTCCTCTAACGTATGGGATAGCCTGGTGACAAATGGAGAAAGTCTAACAAATGGTTGTTGCAAGGGAATATCTCGAACCCCAGAAAAGTATTTTCCCAGGATTCTTACCAAACACTTCCACTGTGCAGGTTGCTGTGATGGTTAAATGGAACTATGAAGTTCTGTGCTCCACGTCTGATATAGTAAGAGACCAATAAATGTTAGTTATTACATTTTCACAAATTCTCTATATATTCCCTTTACCTACTTCCTCTAACTGAAAATTGTGTTCTTAGGAATTTCCCTGGCTGTCTAGGTATGTGTTTTGGTGGGAAGGATATATCTGCTTCCCTTAAAGTCTTGTCAGTTCTACTCCCCCAAAATACAACTTTATCCACTTCTTGTCAAATTCATCCCAAAATTTCAATCCAAACATCTAGCATCTTACATATGAATTACTTGCATAAACTCCATGGGACGCCTGTCAGTTAAGCGTCTGCCTTGAGCGCAAGTCAAGATCCCAGGGTCCTGGGACTGGGTCCTATGTCAAGCTCCCTGCTCCGTGGGGAACCTACTTCTCCCTCTCCCTCTGCCCCTATGCACACTTGTGTCTCACTATCAAATAAATAAAATCCTTATTTAAAAAAAAAAAAGAATGAGGTCCACATCTGTACCGTGGACTTCTATCATCTATATTCTTCTATAATCTCTATTCCTGCCACACTGGCCTTCTGTTAGGACCCCCAGAGCACAAGGGACCTACTAGAAAATGCTTTTGTCTCTGTCTGAAAGCCCCATCTCCTAACCCACTACCTGTCTACATAATGCCTTTTACATTTCAAAGCTAAACTTAAAAGTCTTTTTTGACCTCTCCCTGCCCTCTAGTTAGGCCCAGATTCTCCGTTGATAATCCTGAGGCACCCCTTCATAATTGCCACCAATTCATTCCTATGCATTTGTTTTATTTTAGAGCCGCTTTCCACGCTCCAGTCTGAACTCCATCAATTTCAAACCCTGGTTTCCCTGCTCTGTCTCCTCACCCTGTAATACTGTTCAGGGCAAATGGCAAAAGCTCAAAACTACCCGGTAAATGAAAGCTTAAAAAGTTAGATATCTGAAAGCCCAAAGCAGCTTATTTACATTTTGGCCTTGTATCAGCTTCATCAGAATGTTCTCTGATAAAAATATTTACTTATAAAATCTAGAATAATTTAATATTAAAACCACCCAGCAACTCCATAAACAAATACCACTATTCACATATAAGGTAGAAGAGAGATTTTAAAAGTCAGATATTTTTGTCTACTCCTAAATGTTGTATTTTCATTTCAACATAAGTGGAATGTAATATTTATTAAAGTCTCTGTAACATGCAATGAAATACCTTATCTATTTGTCAGCAGGTAAAGGCAAATTAAATCAAATACATGGAATGTACTGTATCAGATTGCTAGGGTTGCCGGAACAAAGACCGCAGACTGGGTGGAAGGCTTCAACCATGGAAATAGATTTTCTCCCAGTTCTGGAGGCTCGAAGTCCCTGATGAGGAGTGTTAGCAGGTTCTTCGTCGTCTTCGTCATCATCTTCGTCGTCATCTTCGTCGTCTTCTTTGTCTTCTTTAAGATTTTATTTATTTATTTGACAGAGAGAGACACAGCAAGAGAGGGAACACAGGCAGGGGGAGTGGGAGAGGGAGAAGCAGCCTTCCTGCTGAGCAGGGAGCCCCATGCCGGGCTGGATAGGACCCTAGGATCATGCCCTGAGCCAAAGGCAGACACTTAACAACTGAGCCAACCTAGCGCCCCCATTTCTTTTCTTCTGAGTACTCTCTCCTGGGCTTGCAGATGGCTGCCGTCTCCCTGTGCGCTCAGGTAGCATTTTCTCCATGTGTGTGCGAGTTCCCCATGTCTCCTCCTCCTCTAAGGAGGATATCAGTCCTACTGGATCAGCACCCCGACCCCACTCCCTTACAACTTCATTTAACCTTAGTTATCTTTTTAAAGGTCCTCTCTCCAACAGTCACATTGGGGGTTATGATAACAACATCCGAATTTGGGGAAGACACAGTCCAGTCTATAACAGAAGTCAAAATTCTCCTACCTCAAATTGAAGACACCCGCCTGAGGAGCAGATCTGTGCCATCAGTTACAGTGAGCACAGGCTACTGAGTCCTGTAGTGTTAAGGCACAGAATACATTTTCCCCCCCTGTGGTTTGCAATGATAATGACAAATTCTCCTTGTTATTATTATTTCTGAGATCCTGCTAACATAAGTTTATTTTTTTTAGGAAACCCAGCAGAGCACAGATCACTGTTGTAAATAATTATTACAGTTTCTATGTGCAGACTAACCCTCAGAGCCATACCAGCTACAGTGTGTGTGTCATTTTTTTCCCTCCTGTCACCCTCTTTTGACTCTTGAAGCTCCACCATCCTCTTGGGTAGACAGTGCAAAACTGACAGAGTAACAAATGTTAGAGTTAAGTTTAACGCTGGGGTTGTCATTCATCTATACAAAGTCCAAATTCCTAGTTAAAATTAAAGGCATATTTTTATGTAAGATTTTCATAGTGATTTTATATTTTTAAGAATTAAACATATTTCTTTATTAACTGCTGCCTTCAAGTATCCTGATAACTAAGCTATACATTACATCAAAATTTAATGGTTATTTATTTACTTAATGGAATATTACTATTTAGAATAACAGATTTCTCTCCTCACATCCATATTTTATATTCCCCTAATGTTTTCCCGGTTGAGTTTCCAATCCTTACTCCTAAACATCTTAACCTTAATCATGTTCATTTCCTTTCTGTGCCCTGAATACAAATAGCTCATTTTGCAACACATAAGCATATAAATAATTTTACCTTTTTTTCTTCTTTCTGACCAAGTTTCTTACTTTGCAAATCTACCTTCCACCTATAACCCTAGCTCAGAATCCTTTTCTGCACAGTTGCTACAAACATACATTTTATGTTTTAGCCCATGTAACACCACCACTTCGACATCTTTGAAGAAAGAAGGATCCTCTAACTCAGGAAGGATTATTTTACCATTCTGATTTGATCTTATTCTAGCTCTAATTCCATATCTCTTAAAATCCCATTTTTTAAAAATCTTTGCCTTTGTGGAAGAAAGTCTATTAATCCACTCTCCCAGGCCTAAGGACGCCAAAGTCTATTCAAAAATCAGTAAGATTGTTTTTTTTGCTTGTTCCTGTTTCTGAGGTGCTGTAATTCTACTGCGTTCAGAAACTAGAATGTCTCTCATCCCTTACCTCTGCCACATAAGACTTTTCTTAGAAGTTTGGGATATTGGGCAATTTTACTTGCTGCTTCCTGCTGCACCTGGTTTGCAAAGGTTGGGAGGAAGATGAGAAGGGAGATCCGAAGGCAATAGTTTCCAGAGAGACACTCCCAGTTTGGGAATGTCTCTGCAATATTGCAGATATCAGGGAACATACAGATGCTTCTGGGAGGTACCAAGTTATAGTGTTAGGGTTTTCAACATTTAAATTCATGAGGACAAAAAAAATAAATAAATAAAATAAAAATAAATAAATTCATGAGGACACTTTTACAGTATGCAAGAAAAAACAATGAGTTCCCATGTGATATCTGTACATTTAAGATGTGCTTATAAATAACTATGTAACAAATGCTATTGCATTCAGTAACTTAAAATTGTATTCCATTAGAAAGTAACATCTACATACTTCTGACATGTGTACACAAGTGGGAGGGATATAGGATGTATTTGGGCAACAGGCTCTACTTCCTACCTATCTGAAGCGTTATGGCCCCTACAAATAGTGATATAGCGCCTCTCCTGAAGGCCACAACTTGGCAGCCAATATGAGACTTAAGAACTGAATTTTATGCTCCTCTTCCACTGTGTAATTTGGGGCCAGTTACCTACTCTCTAAAGTCACTGAGTTTTGTGAGGCTTCAAACTAAATGAAGCAATGTGTGTAAGAGCCTCCATTCACTGACAAATAAGATACACATGCAAAGGACACTTATCTCAAACCCCAGAGAAAAAGGCCTGTATGAGGATTGCATAGGATAGGACCAAAAGGGCCACAAAACTCTGGCAGCCCCTTTCAAAGACCACCCCAGTGGAAATATCTAATAGATGGGATAACAGACTTTCTGGTTTCCTCCTCCCTGGCCCAAACTCTCTTCCGGCTGAGATGCTGAAAGCAGATTACAGCCCCTCTGAACTAGTTCTTGCTTCCATATTTGATAACAGGCCATTTTAAAGACATTCTGCTGGGAGGAAGATTCTCTTTCCTCTGCCCTTTTCTAAATCCTTGACTGTGACCCCTGCAGAAAAGATTGACCTTACAAATTAAATACAAGTTCCACAGGACATAGGAAACTTCATAAGGAAATAGAGATCCAAAGAAGCAGTTAAGCTTCAGTGTTTTTCTGCCAGCCATGATGAAGAGTGGCATCATGGAAAGACATGACAGGACAAAGGGGGCGAGATGAAGTTTGATGATGCACTTAGCAAGGCTTGTTCCTTCAGATTTTGCTTTGCATCCCTTAGACTTTGAAGACAAGCATGCTCCTTTACCTGTGAGTATAGGGATGCATCTTCTACCAAATTCCTTTATTTGAAATAGTCATTATGCTCTTTTACCATATTTTGAGAGACTGCATCCTGAACTCTGTCAATTCCAGGGATCCCTCTTACCCTAGTTTCCCACTGAAACTCATTTTACCCACATACAAACACAACACAATTTAACAGTTTGAATGTTTTCTTTGGAATATCACTGGAAGAAAGCAAGATATTAGAACAGATTTTGGGGGATAGTTAGGGAAATGAACAAAAGGTAGTTTTTCCAGTTTACAGCATCATGGCACACATTGGAATAAATCTATAAATTAAAATAAGGCACCTCAGTGTTCAAAATAATATGTCTGAAATATTCCAAACTCTTGAATATATGATGTGAAAGTGACCTGGGAAACAAAGGCAGAAGAGAGAGTAGACAAAATTCAATGTCCTTATATACAAGCCATTAAAGCTATTTAAACATTGTTCCAGGAAGCTCCCAGCTGTCTTAATGTTAATGCCTTGCTAGAGGGGGAAAAAACAACCTTACTTTGACAATAGCAAGGCCTTGGGTGTCCTGAGTCGTCTTTAGCATATGAAAATCCTTCTGGAACTTCCCTTACTTTTACTTCCCTCAGTCTCAAAAGTATATAATGCTTTCCACAATCCCGGGGGCAGCAGCTCTTTCTGCCCATGGGTCCTGCCCCTGTGCTTTCATAAAATCCCCTTTTTGCACCAGAGACATCTCAAGAATTCTTTCTTGTTCGCCATCCGCTCAGGAACCCACCAACACAACATTCCAAGAACTACACTGAAAAGAAATCTAATTTAGGTCACTTAGTAACACAGTTCTGAGTGTTCTCAAATATGTATACTTTTTAAACAAAATCAGATTATACATTGATAGATAGGATCTGTGAAAGGATCATGGCTCTAGGGCTTCCACTTTAGTAAATATTAAGCCAATTTAATGAAATAACCAACAAAGGTGTCATTTAGTGCCGGTGTGATCAGGGGTGTGTCACGCTTGGTGGGACATGATTTGTCACAGGAGCACCTGTCTGCTACTAAACAGAGTGCAACCAAGTCCACTGCCTCATTTATTGAGCACATTATGAAGCCAAACACTAGTAATGATCTGGCCATTATTGCTGATCTAGGCCAGATTTGAACAGCTGACCTGGAGATTCTGTCTGGCCACTCATTACTTGTGATGATGTGGGTTGCAAATAGTCTTTTGGGAAAAAGAACAAAAAACAACCCTACTTAAAAAGGGGATACATACTGCTTCAGTGTCTTCAAAGGGCTTCCTTTGTTTATTGTTTCAAAATGTCTCACTAATTTGCTTCAGAGATTCCATTATTAATACTTAGAATTCTGAAAGAACATTTTATGCAAAGAAGGGATTATAAGGTTCAATCAAGCAATCCTGCTGAGAAATACAATCAGAATATATTCTTTAAATTTTCCTGAGAATGATGGAAGAGAGTATGGGAAAATGTGTTTTTCTGGTAGTCAGTCTTACAAATATTCAAAACCTACCAGATCTCTATCAAATGCAGCAAACTAGAAACCAACTGAACAAAACAACATCTCATAAATCTTATGACACTGACAAGTTAAAAATTAAGTAGCGCACAAAATTGGTCAGAAGCAAAAGGTATGAGTAGACAGATAAAAAATACATATATAGCTTTTGCCCATCCAGTCTGTGCCTCCTTCGCACCAAGATGCTCATAATTTAGAGAATGTAAGTTACCCTGGGATGGCAATTAGATATAACTTTCTTTTTTTTTTTCTTTAAAGATTTTATTTATTTATTTGACAGACAGAAATTACAAGTAGGCGGAGAGGCAGGCAGAGAGAGAGGAGGAAGCAGGCTCCCTGCTGAGCAGAGAGCCCAATGCGGGGCTCAATCCCAGGACCCTGGGATCATGACCTGAGCCGAATTCGGGCAGAGGCTTTAACCCACTGAGCCACCCAGGTGCCCCGTAGATATAACTTTCAAAGCAAGCTGAAGGGCTGGACACCTTTGCGTAAGGGATTTCGTAAATACACTATTAACATCAGTATATAATTTATAACATTCTTATGTAAAGATCTTTTCTCACACTTTGTAAATTATTTCCTGACCCTTCCCTGCAGATATGTTATTACTTTTCTTACTATAACACGACTTTCTGACAAGACCGGCCCATACAGATTCCTATCCTGTAAGTCTCTGTGGCTGGCATGATGCAGGTTTCTCCAATATTCAGTTCTAGTGAATTTCCTATAAAACTATCACCCACATGCTCCAGTGTATAATGAATATCACATTTAAGTGACTCAGTTCAAAAAAAAAAAAAAAAGTTCTTTACAGACCTCTCTTTGAAACTTAAGGGGATCTGAGTACATGATCCCAATTCTAGAGCACCCCAGCTCCAGAAGCTTACCATCTGCCTTATAATAGCATCCTTTTGAACTCGAACGGATCTTTTGCCTACCATCTTCTGCTCTACAACATATTCCTTTCTGTACTCTGTGACCTTTCAGATAAATGATCTGGCAAGTCATATAACCTGAACTTCAGTGCCCGTCCTAGAAAGGCAGTTCATCTGCTACACGCCCCTCTTTTTTTTTTTTTTTTAAAGGAAAGTAGAGAAGTAGCTTCTCTCTTTTTTCAAAAGGTGAGAATGCACAGGTGTGTACAAGGCTGCGGTAAGGGTTATGCTGAAGGCAGAACACCAGCCCCTATAATAGATTGGTTTTGTTTTTGTTCTTTTGTGTCACACGTGTGATTGAAACTCAGAGACGGTATTTTTGCATCCAACAGCAAATATAAAAAGTGTATGGCTTATAGGTTCGTGAGCAAGCTAGCTTTTTATGTTGTTTGGTTATATTATCTCTACAATAGAGTTTGTTTGAAAGAAAAATGTTAGCAATGTTCAAAAGAGTGTTGAGAAACATAACTCAAATATAAACAATTATTGTGTTGTGCAATGTGCTAAGTGCTTTACCTACGAAGCTCATTTTATCCACAATGACCAAGTAATAGTTTACCTCAAATTTTATAGATGATGAAGCCAGGGCTTGAATAAGTTAATAATTAGTTCATTGTTAGTAAGGAAATGAAATACTAGATTTAAAACCAGAGTTTATCTCTAAAGCAAAATATTTTAAACACTGTTCTATCCTCCATGACCCCTATAGAAGAATGAACCATATACCTTCCATTAGTAAAAGATATTAATGTAGGAAAGATGTTAGAATTCAAACCTGACAGCCAAGGAAGAATTCTTGAGATGTCTTTGGTGCAAAAAAAAATGTGATTTTATTAAAGCATGGGGACAGGACCCATGGGCAGAAAGAGCCACACTGGGGTCTTGAGGAGTGGCCCATTATAAACCTTCAATTCAGAGGGGATTAGGGATTGTCTAAGTCTCCAAGGAATTTTGGAAGCAAGGTTTCCGGGACCTTGAGGGGCTCGTTATTACTGTCTAATAAAACCTGAGTCATGAGACCGTTTGGATGTACAGTGGCTGGTCATATGCTTGGGGGATGATTGTCAACATATATCTTGGGGGGCAGAGATAAAGGAAGTCTCCGAAGGA
Source organism: Meles meles (assembly GCF_922984935.1). Lineage (NCBI taxonomy): Eukaryota > Metazoa > Chordata > Mammalia > Carnivora > Mustelidae > Meles > Meles meles. Next base: position 132,898,726 of record NC_060069.1, on the reverse strand, counting down.
ATTTTTATATGTTCAAGTAGATTTATGGGATCCTGGCGGTTGGGCTAAGATTGCCTTTTGCCATTAGCAAAGTGTTAACATTGAGGTAGCTAAGTTTCTAGAGGAACATCACTCTCTCTGTTTCAAGAACTTGTCAATGGACTGTAAGTAGTAAGGAGATTTAAGTTTTTCTTTTGCCTTTCCCCCCGCCACATCATTCCCCAGAACAATTCTGACCCTTAAATCTTTAAGGTTGCTGAGGATGAAAAGTCTCATCTTTCTGCTGAGTAGGGGTGTAGAGATGTCCCTCCGTATGGGTCAACATTGGTTAGTTGGGGCTTGTATAGATATAGGAGTTATGAAAACAGAGGCAGTTAAATCCAAGGGAAACCATGTATGTGGATCTTCCTGAGTGGAAAGGATCATTTGACAGCTTGAAGTTATGGCAGTGAAGGAGTCGCAGCACCAAGTGGAGAGACATTGGATCAAACAGCAAAACATGATTAGAATAACAAAAAGAAAAAGGAGCCCCAAAAAGAGGTCTTTGATAACTGACAAAAATCCTCTTCCAGTCCAGAAGTTTAACCAGTGATGAAAAAGAAGGATTATTTAAAGTACCAATTTGAGTGTTCATGCCAGCTAGAAACCCAGAAAGTTTTTGTAGTAATCTGAAACATATATGCAGCATTTTGTTCTTGCAATTGCACAAATTCCACCTTGGGCAGCGGTTAAAATATCTAAGGCCATTCTATTTTGTAAAACTGCTTCACGCATTTGTATTACTTCAGTAGTTGGTAGAAAAATGTTACCTTGAGTATTACTTTGGGCTTTGACCATGGACTTATTTAGAGCTTCCATGTGCCAAACAACATTGTCCAGTCCCAAAGAGAGAACAAAAATGGAGTTTAAGTGGTAACACCAATGAACCACAGAACATGTCCACCGTCATTTTAAATTTGGAAGGTTGTCTGGGTTCATAATGGTTTTAACAATGCATCCATGCACCCAGGCAAAACCCAGAATACAGCAGCCTATCCAGCCTGGGGGGAAGTCATGGACCTAAGTTAGAATCTCATAGCCACTGGGTCGCATTAGATGACAGTCATCTAATTCTGAGTATCCTTTCAGTGTGTCAAGATATCAAGGGCTGGGGCACCTGGGTGGCTCAGTTGGTTAAGCAAACTGTCTTCGGTTCAGGTCATAATCTTGGAGTCCCGGTATCAAGCCCCACATTGGGCTCCCTGCTCAGGAGAGAGCCTGCTTCTCCCTCTCCCTCTGCCTGCTGCTCTGCCTACTTGTGCTCTCTCTCAATGTCTCTGTCAAATAAAAATAAATTAAAGAAAAAAATCTTTAGAGATATCAAGGACCTCAGCTTGGAGGACCATCTTTGGAATTCATGTAATAAGAGGCAGTCTGTTGTCCCTTTGAAGGGTCCAAGGGAGTCCAAATCTAGGGACAATTTCTCTTAGCAAAGTTCTTGTCACCTCAGTGGCCTTTTTATCCAAATGAGCAGCCTGGTGTAAACCCTGTACTTCCTTCCACTGGTTATTTTTGGGTATAAAGATTTTTCCTTCATTATTAACAAGCCAGTCCTGTGCATTTTTTAAATATCCTTGTTCCTGAGCTCTGTGAGCTTCTTGGTCTGAATAGACTGGACGTATGGACTTTTTTGGAGTTAACACTGGTAAAAGACATAATATTTTATTATTTTATGCTGCCTGCGTGGCTACCCAGTCTACCAAATTGTTTCCTTTAGATTCTAAGGTGATATCCTTTCTATGTCCTTTGAGATGAATTGAAGATACCTCCTTAGGTAGGTATACAGCTTCAAGAAAAATAATAATTTCAGGCGCGTATTTGATTAGGGAGTTATAGCTCAAAAATAATCCCTTTTTCTTCCAAATTGCTCTATAAGCATGTAGGACTAGGAAGGCATATTTGGAGTCAGTATAAATATTAATTTTTAAGGCTTTGAGAACTGCAAAACACAATTGAGTGCTATAGCATACCCAGCTTTTCTTAGTCCCTTTTCCATGAAACTATTGCCATCAGTAAAGCAGCGGTCATTGGCATTTTCAATAGGGGAATCTTTTAAATTGGGCTGACTAGAATGAACAGGACCACCACAAGCAGAATGGTGCAGCAGAAGCGTGCTGGGCCCATAGAATGAACAGGACAAATAACCTTATGCTCTATAGAAGTATAATGGTCAGGTCCCAGTATAAGGGTAGCTGGGTTTAAAGTCTGACAGATTTTAAATATTATTGCAGGCATATCTATATGCATAGCCTGGTATTTAATAGGTTAGCCTTCCCTCATCCATCAGTAGCCTTTGGCCTCTAAGACACTCTGGACTTGATGTGAAATCATTAGTCAGAGACTGTCCCATAGTGAGCTCTGAGGCTCCTTTTACCAAGAGGGCTATGGTATACTTGCAGAAGCCTTTGTTTGCAATTGAACCACAACAGAAGTGGCTTCTAGGATAAATATGGCTAAGGGATAAAACCTTCAAGAAACCTTGCTTGCTAGAAGTCTAGCCTTAACAATATCCTAATTATGAGGAATCACTGGCAAGTGGGAGAAGACTTGTCTCAGGAGATAAGGACATCCCCAAGTGCATTATCCAGTCCAATCATAGAGTGGGGTCATTACCTCCACTAGTCCAGTTAACGCCATAGAATGGGGTACACTCTGGCCTTAAAGGAACAATTTTGTCATCCCAGCCACACAGACTTAATCAAGGTGAGAGCTGAGTAATATAATTGTTGGGAAATCCATGCCATTATTTAGCTGTTCAAATAATCATGTGCCCATGGGATTCTGTTATTATCTCCACAGAATAACAAGTAAGAAGATTGTCTATGAGCTATTGTGGCAATTTCTCTGAAGTTTACCTCAAGTTGTCTAACTTAAGTAAACAACAAACCTTTAAAGACAATCAGATCTAGAATTTAACATCCACAAAGGTGTGTTACTGAAACACAATTTTTCTAAAATCACCCTGATTTCCAGAAATAGCCAAGTCAAGATCAACTTGTTTGCAAGACAAGTCCAATTTTAACAAACTCAATCAAATTATTTACATAAGCTCAGGAAGAATAGTGATTGATTATAGAGCTTTTTAAGATCTGCTTTGCTGGAACTTTTATAAGGAATCTCTAGGCTGAACTTTCAGTAGCCTCTCTAGGACAGAAGCCTAGTCAAGTACTTGACATCAGACATGCCTGTAATACCTATAGCTATAGGCAGACTCCTCTTCATAATGTCCCCAAAGTATCCTGAGGTTCTTGTACCTGCCAGGAAGTGACATTCTTTCCTTACCTGGTGAGGCTGCTGGGAACTTTGCAAGCAAGGTATCAGGCCAGCAGTTCCAAGGAGCTTTATGGCTCTAGATTTTAGAAAGTCAACCTTAGTTCCTTAAAGTTCTTTGGTCATATCTGAGTCTATGCAGGTCCCTCAAATATGACATTCCAGTCAAAGCCTTGGTAAAATAACCAATATTTCCACTGGTGTCCTATTATAAGGACAATTTATGCAAATGACTATGATTGCCATGGAAAAAAGAATACCTACTGAGACCTTCTGAATTTACTTACACACACACACAAACACACACACACACAGACGTATATCTATGCATATAACCAAAAATATATACACACGTGTGTATATATACACAGATACATATATGCGTGTGTGTATATATCTATGTAATTATCTCTTTTTTCTAATTTCTGTACATTTCCCTACCATGAAAACGATTTTGTGAAGTTCATTATGTTTTCATAAAAGTATAAGTGAAGGACGGAGGAAAGTATTAAATTTGAATTCCCTTGGTTTTAGTCCTGAGGTGATCAAGCCATTAAAGCTATTTAAACACCTTTCCTTTGGTATTCAGGATTGCAGCACGCTGTCTTGAGGCAATGTAATGCTGAAAAACAAGACTTTAATGAAAAAAAAAAAAAAAAAAGAGGAACAAAGACTGAGCTACTCTTGTCAGAGTCAGTAGGTAAATAGCGCTAATCTGTCTTCATTATTGCCATGCATGCTGCAATACCAGGTGGGAGAATGTGTAATAGCTTTTACCGTCATCCAAGAGCTAAGGACCATGAAGAAACTTAAAGGCAGAATTATCTTTGATCAACAAAAATGTGGCAATCATTTCAGTCTGAAATTGCCTTCAGAGGATTTTGACATCTTTCTGTGAAGATGCAAAGACCTCTCACTTTCCCATATTGTCATTTTTTCTTTAGATTGTAAAGTTTGTTAGATTTGAATTCTTAGCACAAGCTGCTTCTTAGGGAGGGAAAAAAAAAATCTCCAAAACAATGAAACACCTTTATCAGATTTTTTTTTTTTGGTCATCCCCCTAAAGACATAAAAATTAATCTAAAAGAAAAATCGTAAGATTAAAAAATGCAAGTACAGTTGGTCAGAATTAAATCATTATTAAGTCTTTGAACAGTTTCATTTCTGACCTGTATATTCTTGATTCCTATAAAAGATAATTCTCATTTGCTGTTTAAATCTTGCACGTGATCCAGATTTACTAAACCCCAACTAGTCAAAATTGGCCCCTTGCAGAGTTGTTAAACAAGTAACATTTGCCTAGGGGTTCTTCCCACTGCCTGCAGGACATTCTTGAAAGAATTCATCATATCCAAAAACCAACCTATGCCTCTCTCTTTCTTCACACCTAAGCTCCACCCCTCATCTCAACCACCATCTGCTACTCTTCAAGTGTTCCCCATGTTGGTAACTAGACTTTTCAAACGTGGAATTATTAAAAAGATACGTACTCATCCTTGCTTCCACATCTAGTCAATCCTCGAGTTGGGAGTTCTACCTTCTAAATACTTCTTGAATTTGTCCCTTTTACTCCATTCTCATGTAAACTCCCCAGGATCTCATATCCCTCTTAATCTGTTCTCCACCAGATAACTATGCAGACCCAGTTCAGTGAAATCTGATACTGCTACTCTTTTGTTTCAACTCTGCAAGAGATAAAATAAAAGCCAAGATATTTTATGTTACAAGACCCCATGTAATCCAGACCCTGCTGACATCTTCAGTCTTTTTTCCTAGCTCTCAATTCTTTTCTCAGTTACTTCCAAAACTGTTCAACAACTAAATATAATTAACAATTAAAAAATCAGAAATATACATAGCAGGTCTGGTAACCTAGGAGTAGTTACTATGGTTAGAATAATAAGTAATGATAATTAATAACATTGTGGTTATAAAAATACATAGATATTATGGTTTATAATAATAAGGTACATTATATGAAGAGCTTTAAGGAGATAAAGTTATACTAGGAAGTTGTGATTATTCATGGAGAGACATAATGACATACTAAGGAATATGGAATTGATTTATTCTGAAGGAAATGGGGAAGCCAAGGGAACACGTGATCAGTGTTATAGCTTAGGATAATAAAGCTTAGAGCAATAGGTAAAAACGGGTGGAGTGTGCAGGCCTGGACTGGGAAACCAGTAAGGAAGCTATTAAAGGGAACTAGAAGTAATGAGAACTTCCATTATGGTAGTGGCTGGAAGAATGGAAAGAAAGAAATCAAAGGGAGAATTATAATGAAGGAAAATTGATAGTTCTCAGCAAGTGATTGCCTGAGGGAGACAAAAGGAGAGAGAAGAGTCAAAGGTAACAGAGGATTTGAACATAATGAGTAGGAGGAAGACAGCACCATCAACATTTAAGACATACTGGAGGAGGAACACACTATGTCCAGCTCCAGCCGTACTGGGTTTGAGCAGTACTGTGACATGCCATTCCCATAATGTTCAGAGACATTAACTAAACATTTCAAACAAAGTCTCTTTTATTCTGAGTCACAGATTTTCACTGATTATTATTTTTTTCAAACACTGTTTCCCTTGGTCCCAGTATAGGGAAAAAATAAATTACATGGCCTAGACATTTGTAATTCTGTAAGGGAATATTCAAGTTCTAGTCGGTATAGGACAAAGCAAGACTGGCTACAGAATTTACAGGGCATGGTGCAAGATGAAAATTTGGGGTCCTTGGTTTAAATATTAAGGATTTTAAGATTGTAACATTAGTAGACCAAGTCCAGGGTCCTTCTAAGCATTGAGCTCTGTGTAACTACAAAGATTTCACACCTGTGAGCTCTACTTGTACAAGGATGGAATGTTCTACCTCTCATTTTCATGATTACCAGAAGAAAAGATTTTAAGAGTTCATCTATATCCTCTTGCATATCTCAAAATGCCCTTTTAATTCTGAGGAGGCACAATGAGCTTTACTCATATCATATGTGTTTGACATAACCGTAGTTAGTCAAAATCATCATCTTTGATAGAACTCTTGACACATTTATTATCTGTGAAAGACACAGATATTATGGGGGGAAAATGGAGAAGAAAAGTTGTTGAGAAAAGTAAAACAACAAAAAAACCTCATTTTTGCTATATTTTTTCCTGTTTTTAAGTTCAGCACTTGATATTACTTTATTATTATTTTTTAAAGATTTTATTTATTTATTTGACAGACAGAGATCACAGGTAGGCAGAGAGGCAGGCAGAGAGAGAGGAAGGGAAGCAGGCTCCCTGCTGAGCAGAGAGCCGACGCAGGGCTGGATCCCAGGACCCTGAGAATATGACCTGAGCTGAAGGCAGCGACTTAACGCACTGAGCCACCCAGGCGCCCCTACTTTATTATTTTTTTAAATAAGCATTAGCTAGGGATGGTTCTAAACCCTTTATAAATGTTAACTGGTGGTTCAGAACAAGCCTGTGAAGTAAATCTATTATCCCCATTTTATAGGTGAGGAATGCAAGGCACACAGAGGTTAAGAATTTGCCCGGGGGCGCCTGGGTGGCTCAGTGGGTTAAGCCTCTGCCTTCAGCTCAGGTCATGATCTCAGATCTCAGGGTCCTGGGATCGAGTCCCCATTGGGCTCTCTGTTCTGCAGGGAGCCTGCTTCCTCCTCTCTCTCTGCTTGCCTCTCTGCCTACTTGTGATCTCTCTTTGTCAAATAAATAAATAAAATCTTAAAAAAAAAAAAAAAGAATTTGCCCAGGCTTATGCAGCAAGAAGTAGCCAGGATAAAATTTAAACTAGGGCCCCCTGGCTCCAGAATTCATGTTCTTATATTAATATATTGTGCTATTACCTCAGTATGCTACCCCTTCCTCAAAAACTAAAACAGGGGTAGAATAAAAGGTTACTTATTTTTAAGTTCCAAGGGAAATGGTTATTTGATATATATAAGAATATTTTTCAAAAATTTGTCTTAAGTAGAATGAACAAAAATGATGAAACATTATTGACAGTATCCAAGAGAGAAATAGTAGAACTTTAGGTAAATTCTGAATAGAGCATATTGAGGTAACTTAGCATTATAAATATATACTATCTTTCATTTAAATTCCTACAATCATCTACAACTAAAATTTAAGTCAGTAACTTGTCATCTAATGTATAAAGTGTGATATTAAGTGTCTACTTTGAGGGGGAAGGTCAAGAGGAGATGCTTTCTAATTTTTTAATTGACTGCTTGGTATCTTGTTACCTCCATGTCTCACAGTGAAAACTTAAGGAACTCTTGTTTTATTATTTAGTATTCTGTACTATAATATAAAACCATGAGACCAGAGGCCTTGGGTGTTTCAAGAGGTTGGAAGCCTCTGGCAGGGGGACACTAAGGGAGCCGTCTGACCAGGAACAGACATGAGTTGGTGTACGGTCAGGCTCCTAGAGAAGAATCTAATTTTAGTTATTTGGGGAAAATCAAAATATGCATGCTATCTTTCTGACATATGAAAGAAAAAGCAATCACTTACTACTAACATCTACTCTAATTCAATCTTTACCTATCTTCAAACGTTTCTAAAATCAAGAGGATCATAAAATTTATCTTCCAAAATATGGAGCTGTTACAGGAATTTTTTATTTAGTTCCCACAGTTCTTGGTCACACTGCTTTAATGAATGAAGACATAGACCAGACAGAGCGGTGGGCAGCAAAGCAAGGTTTATTAAGAGATAGTAAAGTGATAGTACAAAGCCCCGGAAGAGAGAAAGGGACATGAAAGGATTGTCAGAGGAGTTTCCAAGTCTAAGGGTCTTTATGGGCTTGTTGGTGAACTGTTTCCATCTGATGAACCCTCCCTGTCCCTGTCATCCAATCACGTTTTTGTTACCTAACAGGTGGAAAAGGGTGGAGGGCTCCTTCCAGGTGATGTAAAATCCTTTTAAGTGTGGTTTCCTCTTTTTGGGGGTGGAAGGGGTGCCTTGTCCCTGCCTACCCTTCTTCCAACTCTCCTTTATCAGAATTTCTTTTGAAAATAAAAGTGAGCATTATTTAAAAAATTACACTGGGATATATGCCAGGTGTATATGACAGGACAGTCCCAGGCAAAGTAGGATACATAGTCATGTGATTTATAACCAATCCAACCGACCCATCTCCACCTTAGCCGATTGTACATAACTGATCTCCAAAAAAATGAAAGCTCATTAAACTCACTCCAAGCTGGTAACATTAGCTAATTGGCCCAGGTATAACCATATGCATTTTGTTCGTTTTCTGTGACTTGACACACGCATGCACAAATGTTTTTCAGCTCATCCACTCTTACTTCTCAGATACAGGTTAATAGGAAATAGAAGTCTTGAAAACTGAAATCTCTACTTTATCATGCTTATACCAATTTTGAAAGATATGAAAGAAAGATGAGGGAGGGAGAGAGGGGAAGAAAAAAGGGACACAGAGGTCAACTGGCCATTTGGACAGATGAGAAGTTTAGTATTAACACCCGTGGAATCTGGTCCAGCAATTTGATTTTTATCAATAAGCCCAGGTCTGATGAGGCTTAGAATTAAGAAACAGTGGTCAAATTTAAAGTAATGCCCATGGGGTGCCTGGGTGGCTCAGTTGGTTAAGTGGCTGCCTTCGGCTCAGGTCATGATTCCAGGGTCCTGGAATCGAGCCCCTCATCAGGCTCCCTGCTTAGCAGAGAGCATGCTTCTCTCTCTTCCTCTCCCTGCTGCTTATTTGTGCTATCTCTCTGTCAAATAAATAAATAAAATCTTAAAAAAAAAAAAAAGTAATGCCTATGTATCAACCATATGTGAAGGTACACTCTAGACTTGATATTTATAGATTTAACATTTTTGCTTTGGGCTACTTGTATGAGACCCAAGACTGTAGGACATTTATGCATTTGCTATTTTTGTTGATCCACAGAATTATAAACTAAGCACAGGAATAAACCACTTATCTAGCAAGTGATCCCAGCTGACCATGGTCATCACATCCACACCTCAAAACTGGTGCTAGTGTTCTTCATTCACCACTAGAAAGTACTTTATTGGAGATTATATGCTAGAATAATGTCTAATAATTCAATGGCTTGGTGGTCTCTATAACGAAAAAACAAACAAACAAACAAACAAACAAAAACAACTCCCTTTTCTAAGAATTGAGGTCAACTGTATGCACAAGCAAATCCCTGCTAATGGGTCAATCCATTCAAATCCAAAAATATGTCATAAGACTGTTTTGGAGAAACTAAAATTTGGACAGGGAAAGTTGGATGTTCTCACAGGATAGCATGAAGTTACGTGAATTGATGGGTTGTCCTTCTCCACTCCAGGAATTTTTCTACCTAAAAAACTGTGGCCCCTTGAATCAGAGCACTGATTTCCCTACACGGTGTTGGATAAACCTAGAATTCACGTTCCGTGGCATTTCTTCTTTTTGAGTGGCCACAAGCACCATTACATCAAGTCAAGCGAGGTACAACCTGACTGAATAGCCTAAAATTTTCTTTTACATCAATCACATTTCAGGCATGTTTATTTGAGGCTATAATTTGGTTACCTTGATCAGACGTGAGCCTATCCCAAGTCTCTACCATCAACCCATTTGTAAGTCATCTCTTAGGTATGCAATAACTTCAGCTCCCCCTCACCTCTTATTATAAGCTGCTTGATTTTTTTTTTCTGTTTCAGTCTCAGAGTGAGATTTTCTTCCAAATTCTGAGGCCTCCTTCAATAACTACGATGATCCAAATGCAGTTTTAGAGAAAATTTAATTTAATATTTAGATTTATTCCTTGAATAATTTAAGTCCTTCACAGGAAATCAGTTTTACTAATCTACTGGCTGTGATAGACATTGTTAATCTTTAGAAAAAGCTGAAAATTGAACCAAACAAAATAAAGTTTTACTTAAAAAATTGAGTTTTATATAAATAGAGGCAAAGAATGGCATAATAGGCATTTTGGCAATATGGCCTAAGAATCTTTAAAGCTTTTCTTTTTAAAAAAATCATGTCTCTTTTTTGGTAAGGGTTTCAGATGTGAGAATAAGGATTCATGTCACTACGTATTTAGTTATCTAATTTTTTGTAACTAGCTACCCCAAAATTAAGTGGCTTAATACAACGTTTTTTTGTTTTCTTCCTGATTCTATGGTTGGCCAGACCCAGCGTAATGGTTCTTCTCTCTACATGTTATTGGCTAGATTATTCATGTGGCTGCCTTCATCTGGGCATTTTGTAGCACAGCTATGGTTAGATGTCTAAGAAACCTCATTCCTAGATCTGCCAGTTAATACTGGCTATCAACTGGGTTCTATGTTTGGCCTCAATGTAGCCTTTCTCTCTCCAGTGGTCTCTACTTGCTTCCTCAGAAAGTGGCAGCTGGGTTGCAATAGAATGAAAGCAGAAGCAAGCATGCCTCTTTAAGCCTTAATAGTAAGAACTAGAACAGTAAATTCCAGTAAGAACTGGAACAGTATCACTTTCACCATTTCCTATCAGTCAAAGCAAGTCACAAGACCACTCCAGACTCCAATAGAGTGGAAATGGTCTTCACCAAAGTGGGAAGACAGGCACATGCACAGAGGAATGGATTTTCGACAGCTGTCTTTGCAGATAATCTACCACTCACGTGGTACCTACTTCTGATGTGAAGTAGCCACTGGAGAAACAAAGGCTATCCACCCATCTGTATTGAAATCAGGGAGGCAAAAAGTGTATTGGATGCTTAACAAAATTTTTTTCCTAGTAATCATGATATAAGTTGTTTCCTAAGAGTTACTCCAAACAGCCTTTCCTTATGCTTGAAGTAAATCTTCAAGTCACCAGGTTAGTTTGATATTTTTAGGCATTTCCCCCTTCTCATTTCATAAAAAATGTCTGCTCTGGGAAAAAATTTTTTGTTAAGGTTCAAAAGCAACAAAATTTATAACCTTTCTCCATCTAGTAGAGCGTTATCTAAGAAAAACAGGTATAAATAATGTTTATCCAAATAATTAAATTCCATCTATATTGATACATCTCTTCTAACACAATTATATATAGCAAATAACCATCAACATTTATCTGCTATCACTCCTGCCTTATACAAAATTCTAATCAAATATTTCTTAGTTCTGAAGAATTCTTAATGGAAATATTTAGTATGTCAAGCATATTCTGCTTTCAGAAATAAAATTCAGAAAATAAAACTCATGAAGATGTTTCTTATTCTCCTGTATTGTATTTGAAAAGAATGTGTTCCTTTTTTTTTTTTTTTTCCCTCCGGGAAGTCTAGTAAGCCTAGAATCACTCAGCAACAAATTCTGAAGACAGACTGAAAGGAGAAAGGAAGAAATTCCTGGTCTCCAAATGGCAAAGTTCACTCACACATTGGGGTGGAATACATCATACTCTACTGGAAAATTCTGACTAGCATGATCTGACCAGGCAGAGAAAGTTTATGGTTTATGTTTTATCTGGCTCTACTCTTTCATAACACATCTGTCTGTTTATCTGGACAACAGTTTTAGGCTTCTAGGTAGTCAGAAGATGCTTTTACAAAAAAGCACCAACCTGATCTAGGCACACACACACACACACAGAGATACACACAGTGGATATATATGTATACATATGTGTATATATACATACACATACACACATGTGTGTGTATATATGTATATAGGGTTTTTTTTTTTCAAACTATCTTTTTTTTTTTTTTTTTTTTTTTTATTTGACAGAGCGAAGATCACAAGTAAGCAGAGAGGCAGGCAGAGAGAGAGGAGGAAGCAGGCTCCCTGCGGAGCAGAGAGCCCGATGCGGGGCTCGATCCCAGGATCCCGAGATCATGACCTGAGCCGAAGGCAGTGGCTTAATCCACTGAGCCACCCAGGCGCCCCATGTATATAGGTTTTTAAATACTATTACAGACATAAGGAAAAACCTTTTTCAAAAGCTGAATGCATCTAATAAAATTATTTGAAAACTAATCATGAGGGCGCCTGGGTGGCTCTGTCGGTTAAGTGTCTGTCTTCAGTTCAAGTCAGGATCCCAAGGTTCTGGGATCAAACACCACATCGGCTCCCTACTCAGTGGGAAGTCTGCTTCTCCCTCCTCCACTCCCCCTGCTTGTGTTCCCTCTCTTGCTGTGTTTGTCTCTGTCAAATAAGTAAATAAAATCTAAAAAAAAAAAAAAAAAGAATCATGGAGTATTTCAGATTCTAAAGGCAAAAACTGGGTATACTTTTAAAATGATTTTAAAGGATTTTAAAATTTTTCAATGATTTTGTCAGAATGGAACAATTAGTTTCATTAAAATTAAAATAAATAAAATTAATTAATTAATTAATTAAAATAAATAAAATAAAAATCCATTTTATGAATTTGCTGTAACTCTTGTAGAAGATTCAGTATTACTTATTCATGGGCTGCTGGTTAGTATGAGTTGATAAATGCAGCCATGCAAGGAAATATACTGTCAAAACCACTCTGTCCAGTTCTTTGAATAAAGAGATTTGTGAGACAGACATCTGACAAAAGTCCGGGAGTCTGATGCTGTGTAGACATGGTTGATGCCATACTGTCATTGGCAGTCCTCCCCAACACTGGCCATCAGGACGCCTCGGCCTCCCTAACTCCTTCCGTATACACCACCTCCATGTCCTTTTCTAGAAGTGAAAAAAAAATCTGTTTGGGTGGAATTACAGAGTCTCTTAAGACAAGCATAATTTTAAAGCAACTTCATATTTAAGAGGAGTTTCTATAAAAAACAAGTTTGTATGAGAGCTTTCAGCAAAAGAGCAAAATAGGTTGAGTTAGGTTTTCCTTTTTAGATCTATTCGTTTCTTTTTTCTCTGTTCTTTCTTCTTCTTCTTCTTCTTCTTTTTTTTTTTTTCCTTTTTAACTCCAATCTCTTTTCTCCTTCCTCCAACTTTTGGCACTGTTTTTTCTGTCAAAGATGCCAACAACCTTCCTTTCCCTCCCCCAAATGCATATTAGTCCCCTCATTTTTGCAACTGATATCATTTAAGAAGAAAATAATTTAAATTCATTCACATTGAAGAATGACTGGCTGATAGGCTCAACTACCCCCATAATTATTTTTATTTTAAAACAAGGAGATTATTAACCTAAATTACACTCATTAAAGAAGCAGCTGGCACATAGGCCTGAGTTTGCATCTAGGCTCTGTCTGTGTGAAACTGACCATGTCCCTCATTCATATCAGGATCCACTTTTATCTTCTAAAAGACAGGTTTAAATTAGAAAATTGTTACAGCTTCTTAAAAAAAAAAAAGTCAACATCCTATGATTTTTTTTTAACATATAGGAAGATGATTTTTTTTTTTTAAGATTTTATTTATTTGAGGGAGAGCATGAGAAGAGGGAGGGTAAGAGGGAGAAGCAGACTCCCTGCTAAGCAGGGAGCCTGATGTGGGACTTGATGCGGGGGCTCCAGGATCATGACCTGAGCCAAAGGCAATCACTTAACCAACTGAGCCACCCAAGCGCCTGGGAAGATGATGAGTTTGAGTTAGGGGATCTATAGTATATCTTTTCCGGAGCATGCATATGAATCATCTGACAAATTGGGTCTATAAATTCTCTCAACTTTGACCAAAAAGATGGTCATTTTAAAGAATAAAAGTATATTTTTAAGCAGGAAAGAAAATTCTATCCCCAACATTTTCTTCTTGGTAATTAACCGCCCCCAAAGAGTTCTTCAGTTACTGCCACACTGAGAATGGAAAAAAAAAAAGATTTATGTGGGGGATGATATGTGGTCGTTGGACTCATTCATTCATTAAGGACAAACTCCAATCCTGTCAGCCATCTGACGGGTGTGAAAGATGACAGCTGTAGAAACACACTGCTGCAGAAGTCCCACACCTGCACGTAGAAAACTTGGAACTTTCACTATAATCTATGATGTTCTTTGAAATTTGACTTGCTACTATGTCCTAAAAAAACAATGACACTAATTAAGGCTAGCATGCCTCCTTTGAACAAACTCAACTCCAGTTATAAAAAGACAATATGCATACACATATTGTCTAGATTTTAATTGGCTAGATTTGCTATCCATCTACTATTTGTGATGAAAGGTTACCAGATGAAGAAAAGCAGCAGTAAATTCTAGTTATTACTCAGGAAATTGGTGTGGTGCTTAGTTTTAAATGCAAGTCAAAGTGAAATGCTATTAATAAAAAGGACCCTGGCATGCAAAGTTTATTTTAGAGTGGTATAATGCAATTTAGAGTGCTGGAATTCCAGGGTGGGATGTCACGCTACTCACCAAGTAGGAAATGACTTGCATTGGGGAAACATTGACCATAACTTGAATCAGTGAGGACGTATGGAGTCTAATGTTTTTATATGTACTGTGTCCCCCTCAGGAAGCTTACTACTAAATCCTTTACATTAGGATAGGTAGCTTAGAGGCATAGGAGATTTAAATTTAATCAGAAACCAATGAATGGGGGCACCTGGGTGGCTCAGTCAGTTAAGCAATTGCTTTTAGCTCAGGCCATGATCCCGGGACCCTGGGATCGAGCCCCACATAGGGCTCTCTGCTCAGTGGGGAGCCTGTTTCTCTTTTCCTCTCCCTGTCTCTGTCTCCATCTTCTCCCTGCCACTCCCCCTGTTGTGCTCCCTCTCTCTATGTCAAATAAATAATATCTTTAAAAAAAGGAAAGAGAGAAACAAAGAAACCAAGTGAAAAGCAAGAGCTGTACTGTGTTAATACATTTTTATGGCATTGGACAGGAGTTTGGAACCACGTTAGTCTTGCCTAAAACAGAACAACTGACCCTTAACTTTGCAAAAGTTTCCGGTGTGGGTTCCAAATTCTTTAAACCTCCATTGGACATATCCCATGGCATACCTTCATGCTATATATTTTAAGTCTAGATTTTCAAGCATTTTCTAAAGGTCTCATTTGCGTGACATAAACATTGACACACCCGAAATTTCAATCCAACTCTTACTGCACTCAAGATCTTGTTCCAGTTCTTTATAGTATAAAATTTAAGATTACCCACTCATTAAAAAAAAAAACAAAACTGGAAGACTTTTGTGTTAGATGATGAATACACGATACTCACAGGGGGAGCTAAGTGGGGGGGAGGGAGACAAAATACAAAAACAGGACCCTTCTATTTTTGTACACAAAATTAATTTCTTGGTTAGGCTCTTTCACATCTATTTGTAAGACACAGCTCTGCAAAAGGGGGGTGCCTGGGTGGCTCAGTGGGTTAAAGCCTCTGCTTTCAGCTTGGGTCATGGTCTCGGGGTCCTGGGATCAAGCCCTACATTGGGCTCTCTGCTCGGCGGGGAGCTTGCTTCCTCCTCTCTCTGCCTGCCTCTCTGCCTACTTGTGATCTCTCTCTCTCTCTCTCTCTCTCTCTGTGCTAAATAAATAAATAATCTTAAAAAAAAAAAAGGACATAGCTTTATAACAGATAGCCCATGTTACCAACCATGTTGAATGCTAAATTATGTGAGTAAAAATGGGAGGTTTGTCTTCTATATGCACTCAACAGAACCCACAGTGGATATATTTCAAATTTCCAGTGAATTCCTCAGTTCCTTTGGGCATGTTGGTAGGCCCTGGCTTTTTTGTTGTTGTAGAGAAGACCTATTGCCATTTGCTTCCCGTGAGACTCCTCTGATGTCACCATGTCTCTCACCATGCTGTGATTTCTCTCCTGGCTTCAGCAAACCCTCCACTTTCTGCTTACTCACAACACTGAACATATCCAGGGTAGCTAGCCCAGAGGAAATTCAGTCTTCTCTTCTTTGCTCACCATAACCTGGTT
Organism: Meles meles; assembly: GCF_922984935.1. Classification (NCBI taxonomy): domain Eukaryota; kingdom Metazoa; phylum Chordata; class Mammalia; order Carnivora; family Mustelidae; genus Meles; species Meles meles. The sequence goes on along the minus strand of NC_060069.1, from coordinate 132,882,644 downwards.
TTGTTTCAGTTTAATTCATTGTACTGGCAACCAATCATGTAGCATTTGAAGGAAATGAATAATGGACTTTAAAAATTGCAAGCAGTTAATAGGATTGGTCTAAAATACAGGCATTGACAGTGACCATTTTTTTTTTTTATTATTTCTTCTCAGTGTAACAGAATTCATTGTTTATGCACTACACCCAGTGCTCCATGCAATACATGCCCTCCATAATACCCACCACCTGGCTCCCCTGACCTCCCACCCCCACCCCTTCAAAACCCTCAGACTGTTTTTCATAGTCCATAGTGTCTCATGGTTCATCTCCCCTTCCAATTTCCCTCAACTCCCTTCTCCTCTCCGTCTTCCCATGTCCTCCATGTTATTTGTTATGCTCCACAAATAAGTGAAACCATATGATAATTGACTCTCTCTGCTTGACTTATTTCACTCAGTCACCCGTCCACGTTGCTACAAAAGTTGGGTATTCATCCTTTCTGATGGAGGCATAATACTCCATCGTGTATATGGACCACATCTTCCTTATCCATTCATCCGTTGAAGGGCATCTTGGTTCTTTCCACAGTTTGGTGACCGTGGCCATTGCTGCTATAAACACTGGGGTATAGATGGCCCTTCTTTTCACTACATCTGTATCTTTGGGGTAAATACCCAGTAGTGCAACTGCAGGGTCATAGGGTAGCTATTTTTAATTTCTTAAGGAATCTCCACACTGTTTTCCAAAGTGGCTGCACCAACTTGCATTCCCACCAACAATGTAAGAGGGTTCCCCTTTCTCCACATCCTCTCCAACACACGTTGTTTCCTATCTTGCTAATTTTGGCCATTCTAACTGGTGTCAGGTGGTATCTCAATGTGATTTTAATTTGAACTTCCCTGATGGCTAGTGATGATGAACATTTTCTCATGTTTCTGATAGCCATTTGTATGTCTTCATTGGAGAAGTGTCTGTTCATGTCTTCTGCCCATTTTTTGACATGATTATCTGTTTTGTGTGTGTTGAGTTTGAAGAGTTCTTTGTAGATCCTGGATATCAACCTTTTGTCTGTACTGTCATTTGTGAATATCTTCTCCCATTCTGTGGGTTGCCTCTTTGTTTTGTTGACTGTTTCCTTTGCTGTGCAGAAGCTTTTGATCTTGGTGAAGTCCCAAAAGTTCATTTTCACTTTTGTTTCCTTGGCCTTTGGAAACATACCTTGGAAAGAAGTTGCTGTGGCTGATGTCGAAGAGGTTACTGCCTATGTTTTCCTCTAGGATTCTGATGGATTCTTGTCTCATGTTGAGGTCTTTTATCCATTTCGAGTTTATCTTTGTGTATGGTGTAAGAGAATGGTCAAATTTCATTCTTCTACATATAGCTGTCCAATTTTCCCAGCACCATTTATTGAAGAGACTGTCTTTTTTCCACTGTATATTTTTTCCTGCTTTATCGAAGATTATTTGACCATAGAGTTGAGGGTCCATATCTGGGCTCTCCACTCTGTTCCACTGGTCTATGTGTCTGTTTTTATAATGGCCATTATTTTTGATCTTCAGATCAACACTATTTCTATCTCCATGATGTGAAAAGGGAAATGCAGGAAAGAAACCAGACCTGCCCATGATTACAAAGTAAGTGTCAGTCAGGCAGGCAGAGGTCTTTACTATCTCAGGAAAATCCTCTTTCTAGCATGTGACACTGCCCATCAGAGGTAGTCAACACTTGATCTTTAGATAATGTTAAATTTATAGCATTTACCTGACCTACGCATTAGTTCATAATTTCATGCACATCTTTCTCAGTACGCTTTATGGGAGAAGTTACTTGCCAGCATACAGTGGTTTCTGGCTTCTTTTCACACTGGCTTCTATTACAGCCTAAAGACTGACAAGTTTTCCAGTACTGAGGTTCTTTTCTAAAATGAGTTCTACAGATCCTTTTTATGCATGGCTGAATAAAAGGAAATGGAAATAGGAGATCACCATTCTTCATCCTCTTGCTCAATTTCAGTTCATTATTTTCTGAGATCCTACTATGTGTCACACTCCAGGATATTCATGAAATTATAGATACAATCTTAAGCTAGGACTACTACAGAAAACACTTGATAGCCCACCAACCTCAGACACCTTCTACCTAGCCTTCGGGGTTTGCTATCTTTTTCCAAAAGGGAAGCTACTTGCACACAAGCTGGGGCTCAGGTTTACTGATGTTAAATGCTTTGTAAATCCAATAAATGTAGTTAAGAAGTTTTGATGTTGACCTTTTTATTCTCCTCTTATCTGGAAAGCTGCAGAGATCATGAGCACTATGGTATGTGGGGTTGAAAGCACATTGCCTATCAGTTCCTGCATGTTTGAAGATGCAGGCTGTGGCAAAAAAATAAGATAAAAAATTGGCTCAAGCGTTGCCAGTAAAATATAGACACAGGAGTCTTACGCCACAAGAATCAGCTTTTTGAACCATTTAAGGAAATCGGTGCTATCTCTGAGTAATGCTTTTAAGGATTGTGATGTATTGTTCTATATTTTAGGAAGATAACTAATAATACTGTGGAGGATAAGTTAACTAAAATAGAAACAATGAGTTAAGTTAGGATACTGTTGCAATAATCCAAACAAAAGAAAAAAGAAAAATAAGACCTGAAAGGCTGTAGAGTCATTGAGACACTGAGTCGTTTTAAGAAGGGGAAAAAAAAAAAAAAGAAAAGAAAGAAAGAAAGAAAGAAAAGAATTCAGTAGAATTTTTAGATATAGTAAAAGGTTAAAATTTGGGAAACTATTTCAAAACTGCTAATTGAGAGTCTTAATGAAAAATGATGTTCTTAGGATAGATAACAAATATATGAAGATCAGTTTGGAAAGAAGATATGTTTAGCTTCCAGCAAGTTACATTGGGGTCACCTGAAACATCCATATGGGGGGGAGTAGTGATCCAGAAGGAACAGGGATAATGATTTGGGGGTCAACAATGTTTAGACTAAATGAAAGTCAGGGGCACACAGAGTGTTAAGGGAAGGTGATGGGATGAGATTGGAAACCTGAAGAAATACAACACTTGCAAAGGGAAGGGAGAGCCACAGTAGGATTTATGGAAACATCCTGATCGGTTTGGAAAAGAAGGAGAGTGAGAGAAAAAGAGCTAAAAAGAGATTTTTATTTAAAAAAAAAATCAAATGCTGCCAAATTCATTTAAGAAAAAAAAAATCACTAAAAAGCAAGCTTTGAAGTTTAAAACAGTTTTTCAGTCAACTTAAAGACAATTTAGAGTAATGGAAACACAATTCAGATTGCAGGGCACTGGGGAATGGAAGAAGGAAGTGGAAACCACCCGTTGGAAACTAATCTTTGAGGAAGCTAACCCCAAAGACAACACAGGAAAGAATATTTATTGCTATAAAATAAAGATTATTTGAGTTGAAGAGGAAAAGATAATGTACAAAACTAAAAGCCATTGTAGTTATCAAATATTCTGATTCTTTCACTCTGTATTTTCTAAACATGTTATAAAATCCACAGAGACCAGTTTTACAAAAGAAACTCTTACTTTGTGGAGGAAAATCTATACCTTGCTAAGTATAGATATTAAGCCTGTCAGTTTTGAAGATTAAATTTTCAGTCATTCAGGACAAGGGGGCAAATATAAACTAAAAATCACTCCAAATATTATTTCCAGAGTTCTTAAAAAACTCTTAAAACACTTAAAAAAAAGTAGCAAATATCAGAATACGGACACTACAAAGTAGAGGTAGGTAGATATAGCTCTCAAAACAATAACAGTTAAAAAAATAGTTAAAATTGTTGAAATAAAGTAAAATTTAAATAGACATTGTTATGGCAAGATCTCTGGGGTTTATGTGGGTAGCTTAGGAGGTATTTCTAGTTCTTGGTTTAATTAGATCAATGTAAAATGTCATGGTCAGGACATCGAATATTACTTGGGATAAAATGAATTCTATGGGTCTCTAAGAACAACTTGTACTTGTGGTTTTAACATCCACTATTATTTTAACAAGCAAAATAATATTTGTAGAGTATTTTATATATCAATACACACAGCTATAAATTTTGTAGTTGTCTGACTACCCCTTATTTTGCTTCTTTCCAAGGTAATAAATCTCATGCTGGACATATGGTTTCCAGCTAGAGAAAACTCTCCACACTTCTCTGTGGCCAGGTGAGGCCACTTAACTTCATTTCCCCAATTAAACTGAAAACTTTAAAAATTGTTTTCTATTCCTTTGCATTCTTTTCCATTGCCACAAGATAGAATAGTGATGGGTTCCAGCGTGTATTGGTTTTGAGGTATATTTTCCATGGCATAAAATGCACATTTTCAGTGTGCGTGTGTGTGTGCATGCGTGTGTGTATATAAAATTCAAATTAACATAGATTATTACTCTTAATTTCCACATGTCACTTTTCCGTTCTTCTTGTTGTGTGTATTGATACTTCATTTATTGTCGTGGCCAAGTAGTAATCTTTTGCATGACTATTCCATAATATAATTATCCACTATATTTTCCTCCATTCTCCTACTGATGGCAATGTGGGTTGTTTTCAATTTGCAGCTACTATGAAAAGAGCTGTTATGGATACTCTTTTTAAAATTTTTGTGTGAACATATGTTTTCACTTTCTTAAGTAAAACCTAGAATGGAATTACTACTGGGCTATAGAGTAAGTGTATGTTTAAACTTGTATTATAGAAACTTCAAGAACAATTTCCAAAGTGGTTGTACTATTTTATATTCCCACTAGTACTATAATTGGACCAGATTTTTACCAGGCAGATGAAGACAATTCCCTAAGGGATGGGGAAGCAACTATAATGGGAGAAAACTTGGTCCTTGAATAGAGCAATGATTACCACTATCTTTGATCACTTACCTCCTTTTATTTCATTAGAGTGAGATAAACAGTGACATACCAAGGAGGAGAACAATGGCTTCAGTTTCTGCAGTGTAGGCACCAAGGGGGTATATTTTTTGCAGAGAAGTTATACATAAATCTGACTAAAATCCACCCTGGTTTTTTGGTCATCCTAGGTTTAACTTCTAAAAAAATAATAGTGATAAAGTTTTCCTCCATATGAGGCAGACCACTCATATGCCCTGCTCTTGGTGTGCTGCTAAAATAAATGACTATCATACACAAGCCGGTCTATATATATTTTTTTTTAAGATTTTACCCATTTATTTGACAGACAGAGATCACAAGTAGGCAGAGAGGCAGGCAGAGAGAGAGAGAGAGAGGAGGAAGCAGGCTCCCTGCTGAGCAGAGAGCCAGATGCGAGGCTCCATCCCAGGATCCCGGGTTCAAGACCCAAGCCGAAGGCAGAGGCTTCAACCCACTGAGCCACCCAGGCACCCCTGGCCTACATTTTTAAAAATATTTATCTACTCTTGGTCTTTTTCTTGCAAATACCTAGATTTAAAATGTATAACCTTAGATTATTATTTTCTTAAAACCATACAAATATTATACCAACATTTAATGCTACTAATTTAAAAAAACAGGTTAGAGTATATTCTCAAACATTTTAATTTTGAACTACAACTTAGTCTATCACCTATTTTTTATATTACAGAATAGGTTTTATAGAATGAACACCTTAACAGGAATTTAGAGATACCTTATCATTAAGGATGACAAGACTTGTATTGCATAGAAGTATTTCAGGCCACTATCCTGTCTGCCATCCTTAAGCAGAGGAGCCCACCCCAGCAACCCTTACAGAGAGCCATTTCAGGACTCAGACAGTATAGAACCTCTCTAAAAGTCATTCTCAACCTAACGGAAGACACATCACCCACAGCATGTTACTTTCTTGAACAAGGACTTGGATGCTTGGCCTTCTTTAACACCTTTACTTCAACCTTACAGAGGAACAGGTCTTCATTTTTCTGGCTTCTTCTAAATGTTCTTCATGACAGAGTCACATCCACAGACTAGATTAGTGCGCTCACAAGGCATGACACAAATTACATGAATAGGGAAAAGTAGGTCTGAGAAAGTTCTCACAATTCCCTCTAGTTTTGGGTTATCAGACTTTGTTATTTGGGGTACCTCTAATTACAGAGTAAAAATAAATTGCACAAAATACCTAACTGCTTCAAGAAATGTATCTGGATATACTTTTCGTCCATGTATACAAAGACTGCCCGGACCACACCTGTGGTTGGGAAAGTTTCATTTATAATTCACTGTAGAAATGGAAAACAAACATCATGGGAAACTATGGGACATCTCAGCAAGAGGGTATAAAAAAGGACTTACAAGATTTGGGCTTGTTTCAGGTGATTTGGGGAAACTTCAAAGGATGGGGGGCTTTATCCTAGATTGGATGCTGTCATGAAGCAAATATTTGGATTATTTTTCTTTTTTTAAAGATTTTATTCATTTATGTGCCAGAGAGAGAAAAAAGAGAGAGAGAGAGAGCGTGCATGCACAAGCACACAAGCAGGGGAAGTGGCAGGCAGAGGGAAAAGCTGTCATCCTGCTGAGCAGAGAGCCTGATGTGGGACTTGATCCAAGGACCTGAGCCAAAGGAAGACACTTAAACGACTGAGCCATACAGGCACCCCAAATATTTGGATATTTTAATAGATCTTACCTACAAGCAAGGACTCAGCAAAGTTAAAACAGTAATTGGTAAAGCAGAAATAGTTTACTCATACACCAAGATGGGGAGATGGTAGGTCATCTTTATGGTTTAAAGGTAATGCTCCTGCCAGTGCGCAGACATGATTTAGAACTTTCTTTTCTAATCAAGCCATCATAGTCACAGTGTGACTTTGTTAGCTACTGATGTTCTAAAAAACTGTAATACTCAACAGAGCATCAAGGTCTACCTATGACTGTCCTCTGTCTTGCTCTTCTGTTTTAGTTTCTTATATCTGTAATAACTCTGTCCTTTCATTTTGGTTTCCTACTGTTGCCCTAACAAGTCATCACAAGCATACAGGCATAATAAACAACTGTCTTACATTCATATAGATCAGAAGTCCAACATGAATTAAAATTGGTTTTGTTTTGGGCATTACAGTTGGGGTAGAATGGGTGTTTATTTTAATTGTCCACCTCACTACATAGAACAAGTACTTATCAGCCTCTGCTCCACTGAGCTAAAAAATTAAAGTTCTAAATGTAACAGTGTATAAAGTTCTAAACAGTATAACTATATAACAGTATAAATATAACAATGTACACTGTTATATACACTGTACACTGTTAACTCAGACTCCACTGCTTGGAGTCTGAGTTAGTTATGGTCAACAACCAAATGACTGGTGGTCAAAATATATCTTTGTGAACTGTCAAAATGTCAGAATCTAGGCAGGACTAAAAAATTAAAGAGAATTATAGATACCAAAGTTGGATACAAGCAGTAAGTCAGTAAGAGAATATTTAAAAACTAGATGACATAGATTTTAAAGAGTAGGACAGATAGTTACTAACAGACTCAATGATCAATAAGGAGAAACACAGCATTGATGAGCCTAGAGGAAAAGTTTTAGTACCAGGAAGGTCTTCCTAATAGAGATTAAGCTCTCTCCTGATCCAGTGCCTGGCACATACAAGCTACATAAATATTCTAGAGTATAATATAAACTTTAAAGGAAAAACTTATTCTGAAGTGCTAACCTGGGATATGAGGTTGAAATTAGATAAGTGAGATCATCTGTGACCTGTGAACCATGGTTTATCATGCAAGGAAGAATAGCTAGAGACAAATGCAGACAACACAAATGATATAAAGTAACATCAATTTCTCTCAAGCTCAGTGGGAAATAACAGAATCTTGACCCAGAAGATTGTTTTAATTGGGTTATTATTTTCTATTTTAGTTTGCATTTTTTGCTAAAAGGAAATGAAGAAACACAGCACAGTAAAGTGACTTCCAGTTTCTGATCTGGCATGTAAAGAGACTAGAAGTCGCTACTACATCTTCACAAGTAAAAAGCTGAACAAATACATATATATTGTATTTATTGAACAAATACATATATATTGTATGTATTGAACAAATACATATATATGTATTGTATATATATATAGTATATATATATATTTTTTAAATCAACAACTCTTTTTAATCCATTAAAAGAAGTGAGGTCACAGGGAAAACTGTTGCCCACAAAACTGGAGACAGGGGGATAGAGAATCACAACTTTACCTGAGCATATGAAACCCACCCACAGAAGCTTCTGTGGGAACCAGTGCTGGCGTAGGAAGACCTGAATGGTCATTGTCAAATCGCTGGAGGCACAGTGTAGACAAGTCTGAGAGCTGCTAAAAACTCCAGGGTATCCAGTCATTGAAGGACCCTCACACTTTTGTTGAGTTTTACTCCTAGACTTCTACCAGGCTTCTATTTTTTGTTGCAAACAGTGAACATAGGTAAAAAATCCTCTCCTGCTTCTGGCAGGGGGAGGAAACAAGGAACCATTTGAAATATGCCAGAGCTCTTTGTTCTTAACAAGGTCTGGACTCAGGAGAAATAGTTTTGCCAGAAACTAATTTGCTGGGGTTTATAGGAATTTAACTGATCTGGATGAAGGGAAATACCCTACTCCAGGGGGTCACAGGTTCATCAACCACTACTCATTGGATTATAGATGCTTTTCCTCCCTCCCATCTTACCAGCACATTACTAAAAACTTATTTACTGTAGCTCCTTTTACACAGTACACCATGTTCACCTTTTAACAAAAAAACTGTAAGACATACTAAAAGGCAAACAAACAAAGAAAAAAAACACTAAAACACAATTTGAAGAGACAGAACAAGCATCAAAACCAGATCCAGATATCATAGGGATGTTGGAATTATCAGACCAGGACTATACAACTACTATGATTCATATAGTAAGGGCTCAGATGGGAAATGTAGAGATGGAAATTCTAAGAGAGTTAAAAAGAAACACCAGAAAACAAAATAAAAGCACTAACACAGGTGACAAGTGCCTTTCAGAACCTCATTAGTAGACTGAAGATGTCCAAGGAAATACTCTCTGAGCTTGAGGATATGCCAATAGAAACTTCCAAGACCAAAAAGCAAAGAAAAGAAGACTGCGAGGCAAACCAAACAAGAAAAATGGAACAATATATCCAAGAACTAGGAGACAATTACAAAAGGTGTAACATACGCATAAGGAGGAGAAAAAATAAAGGAGCAGAGCAATAGTTGAAAAAACAAAATAAAGACTGATAATTTTCCCCAAATTAATGTCCAACACCAAACCATGAATGCAGGATTCTTAGAGTACACCAAGCAAAATAAATGTCAACCCAACTACAGACAGGTGCATCATACTCCAACTGCAGAAAACCAAAGATAAAGAAAAATAACTTAAAGGTAATTAACTGACCCCAAACATTCTTCCTTCAGTTTTAGTAGAGTCCCCCACCTACTTTCATCTCAACCTATCACCCTCCTCCACAAAAGAAATAGAAGAAATTTTTACTGGAGTCAATTCAACACTTTATATTTACCATTAGGCATCAGAAAACCTATTTCACAGGAAGAGTTCAGCAGTGAATTTGGTTGAAATGAAACTGGCACCTGAATTTAACTTCTTGCTCAGCCTTTAACCGCTTTGACATTAAAAAAATACCTAATTTTACTAAGGCTTAATTTTGACCTCATAAAATGATAGTATGTATTTGACAGGGCTATTATGAATATTAGAGATTTCATGTATAAAAACCAGTGTAACTTCTACTTAGGAAAATAGCTGCTCAATAAATGGTAGGTGTTATAATGAGTACTGGAAGGTTGTAGTCATATAGAAATAAAAAGAAAGAGAATGAAAAAAATGTTGGTCTGGGGTGTGTTTTTCCCTGGCCATCTAATCCTACCTTAGTTCCATAAAGCTCTTTGGAATAAAATCCTGTCATTCCAAATAATCTCAAAACAGGGAGGAGACTAATGTCACAAACCCATTTCAGCTGGGACTCTTTCCTATCCTTGATTTCTGTTAGACCTACTTTCTCTCTAGGTTAAAAAACAACAGAATACTTTAGCCTTTCAAAAAAAATTATTTGCTAATCCAGTAAACCAAGGAATAAATATTAAGAGAATAAGAGAGAGAATTACAGAATTAAGAACAGTCCTATCTCTGGTCAAAACTCAATTGCAAAACCTTCTTGGCCTCCAAGACGAGACATTCCTCCTACCGCTGGAAGCAGTCTCTCTCCCTGGCCTTCCTGGAAGTTTTCAAGGTCGGTAGCTTCAAGGCAATATGTCTCAATCCCGGATGCACTTTAGAACCAACAGGGGAGGCTTAAATAGACTTCTGTCTGGGCCCTGCCCTAAGTAATTTGGGGTTTAATTGGTCCCTAGTGGGGCCTTGGAAGCAATGTTGTTTTTTAAAAGCTCTCCAGGTAATATTAATGAGACTTCAGTGCTGAAAGCCACTGTTTTAAAGCAAACTTTCTCATAATTTTTCAGGCCAATCCCGCTGTTTACCCCAAGGCCCATAGTCTGGGCTTGGGGTCAGGATTCACTTCCCCTATAGCTGCCACATTTCCCTCTTGGGATTTACTCTGGTTTCCTGGTGTTAGTTTCTTTACTAAGTTGCTTCTGAATTATTTCTCCCTTTGGTTGTGAGTCAGCCAAATCAACGCTTCAGTTTATTCCTCAATTATCCACGGACTCTTGGCATCTGGAAAGAGCTTCTTTGGCATGCGCTTCTCTGCACAGGTGCAAACTATGCATTTCCAAATGTTGATTGTTTCTTAAAGAAAGATCAGGTAGCTTTGAAATATGGGGTCAAATGTGCACTCCCCTTAATGAGACACATTTCAAGCATTGTGCATATACAGGCGATCAGGAAAGGCCTGGTAAACCAAATTGGCTTCTTGGCCTAATTTTTCCTACTGTGCTGAATTTTTGTGGCCGTGGAGCCCAGCTCACCAGCGCCATAACAAATTACCTCTCCTCTACATTCTTCATATGACCTGTCTACACTTCCACCTGAAAGTGTCAAATCATATTTTCTTATTCTTCAGTTACAGATTAGATCTTTAAAAAATTAAAAGGCATATGTTCACATATTCACTTACCAGTTTCCTTTGTGCCTAAGAGCTGATCCTTTTTGGGTCTCCCAGAGGCCCAACATTCTGGCCATCCCTTTCCTTGTACAGAAAGAGTTAAAGGACTTTAAACCCAGAATGAGAGCAGGTTGCCTATGAAATACAAAGAGTTGCCTTTATTCAAAAATAATTCATCATTTTTTAAAAAGATTTTATTTATTTATTTGACAGACAGAGATCACAAGCAGGCAGAGGAGGAAGCAGGCTCCCCGCCCAGCAGAGAGCCCGATGTGGGGCTCCATCCCAGGACCCTGGGATCATGACTGGAGCCGAAGGCAGAGGCTTAACCCACTGAGCCACCCAGGCACCCCCAACTCATCATTTTTAATAGTAAATCTATCACCTTAAGATCACTTTTGGATTCAGTCCTTGCTTGGCACTTCATAAAAATACTTTTCATAAGTGCCTGAGATTTTTCTGCCCTAACACTATCTCTCCCCTTATTCTGTTTGCAAGTTCACTGCAGCATAAACACAAAATTCACATTTGAGAAAAGTCCTAAGAGTCACTACAGATAAAAATTTAGCTTTCCGGTATGTACTTATTTTGTGATCTGCCTGTGAATAACATCCCCAGCCATTTCTGACAAGGTGGTGCATGGTTTCCCCTATGCACATTCTATTATTTTAGGAAACAGTATTGTCACTAGAGAAATATGATTACTGCAAAACCATGCTGTGAAAACCAGAACTGAGTGCCAAAGTAGAAATTTCAATAGCATCATCCTCAATTTGTCTCTTTTTTTTTATATACCAAAATTTTAATAATTAGCTTTTTTGGTGATGTATTGTAACTTTTTTTCTAATCCACTCTAACCCTCCATTTCCATGATATTTAAATTATATTAGCTGATAAATGTCACAATTTGAGGCTCCCCTTGTCTCACAGGAGACTCTAGGGACAGGCATCCTGAACTTTAGTAAATTACTGGTTACAGTCATTCAAAGAGATTTGTAGACGGAAGTCCTTACAAAGCTTTGAATGTGAAGAGGCATCTTTGCCTATCCGTGCATATGGAATTATGGTGGTTTACAGTCTAAGGGTGACTTTTTAGCTTATGAAATTTCTTTCGGCAAACGACAACAATCGAGGTCTAAGTGTCTTTTAATTCTGCTCCCTGCGAATCTAAAATGCTCTTTCTTTGCTCTGAACGACAAAGATAGCAATGACTGGTAGCTGGTGTCTGCAACTCTAGTAATCCTCTCTTAGCTCCTACTCCCTCAATGTCACCACCCCACCAAACACACACACACACACACACACACACACACACACACACACACACACTATAGATGAGGGTAATATACAGGCAGTCTCTGTTGGCATAAATTAACTACCTAGGAATAGCTATCATAGCTGGGTGGCTCCAGGGACATGGGGGCTTCCCTCTCTCTACTCCTGCCTTATAGATTTTCCCTCCTTTTCCCCTACCTTTGCCATGGCCTATTCCAGTGCTCGCTTTTCTCTCAACTCAGCTCCATGCACTCTCCCAAACCTGGGCTCTGTCCCAAACCCACTCACAATCAGGCTCCTACCCCAGAGTGGCCACAGGTGATTCTTTCAAGAGCCTGATCTAGTGTCCCTACACAAACCCAGACAAACCCGTTCCTGCCCTTATTATATCCACTCCTTGGCTGACACGTGGTGCCCATGCATTGGGTCTGGATTAACAGATCCCAGAAGAGGGGGATCACTGTTGGGAAAGAAAGGCAGAAAGACAGCAGGGAATAAAATTAACTTGTATGAGAGGATTTATGTTTTCATTATTGTTTATAGTCCAAACCTCCAAAAATCTTAAAAAGGATTTTTATGTTACATTTGAAGATGAGCAAGGGTTGGAAAAACTTAATTATAATCATGGTCCATAGATTAGGTGGGAGTGGGAGGAGTGGCAGGGAAATCCTGGATACAAGCTACAGGACATCGAAACAGAGACACCAACTCTCAAATTCAGTTAAAGAGTGAAGGTCACCAGGAACAAGTCATAGGCTGAGAAGCACTTAAACAAACAGTGCTGCTCCCCAGACCTCTTGTCCCTCCATCTCAAGTCTGCAATACCTCTGATACCCGTCTTCAGCATTGAGCATTAGTCTTAGTTCTGCCAGAATCAATCTTGGGAGCCTGGAGCTGGTACTCTAAATTATTAGAAGATGTGATAACACAGATCCAACACATCAGAGTAAAATGTGTGGCTAGACAACTAAATTAGAAGTTGATTTTTGTCCCTCTTATGATGATTATCTTTTATGGGAATTTGAGCAGGGTATTATACTTCAAGAACATTGTGACTTAAATTACCTTCTGCAAGCCTGCATTTTTTTTTCATACAGCCAATTCTCAAGAAGTCCCAGGTTTGAAGACGTCTAGAATGCAGAGAATTCTGTTTTACTTTCTGTAGAAAGGAGAATTTAACCATTTCCTCAGAGTATTTTAATAAATACTAAAAGACTAGGGAGGTTTCTTTCTGTGTGAGTGAAACATTAGTCATTGAGTACATTTCTTTATTTGGTTGGGAACGAAGGCTTTATTTCATTCTGCAATACCGGTCTGCTCATGGGGTGTTAGGACAGAAGGGGCTGATCAAGAAACTGTGAAAGATGACAATGCCCCAGGATTGAAAATAAAGACTTTGATGGGGTGTCTATAGCAGTTTGATGAGAAATGCAAGACGTCTTCATGGACTTTTCTAAGTACTAAGTTGATAGAAATTAGTTGTATTAGCATCAACAAGGGAAGCACCCTTCCCCCAATTATAGACACTTCCTTAGTCGCACCTATTATGGGCTAGGCATGGGGATGAGAGTCTACATACACTGTTCTATTTCATCCTTACTGGAGCTCCACGAGGTTGGTTTTCTCATCGCTGTGTTTCATTCAACAATACAGAGACACAAAGATATTTGTTAATTTATCCTTCTAAATGGCAGAGGTGGAATTTGGACCAATTTCCAAAGTCCCCATCTTGTTTTAAGCAAACACTGCTACTTTTCAGGGTCCAGGAAGGTAAATGAAATATGTACTTTTTGAAAACTTCTTTCTTTCTTTTTTTTTTTTTTTTTAAGATTTTATTTATTTGACAGAGATCCCAAGTAGGCAGAGAGGCAGGCAGAGAGAGAGAGGAAGGGAAGCAGGCTCCCTGCTGAGCAGAGAGCCCGATGCGGGGCTTGATCCCAGGACCTTGAGATCATGACCTGAGCCGAAGGCAGAGGCTTTAACCCACTGAGCCACCCATGAGCCCCTATTTCTATTTTTGAATAGTTATTGCTAGTTTCTTTTTGCTCTTGTTTTCAAAGTACCTTTTGGAAAGCTATAACCTTGCTTCAGCTAAACAAAGAAACAAGTTTCTTTCTCAATAAAGATAGTGGAGTAGTACCAATCCTATAGTGGTTTCTGCTGCTAACGTGCTGTGTGCCTTTTGTAAAATGTGTCTTCGGGAGGCCGGTATTCCTTACATGTATGGATGAGGTTGGCCTGGAGATCCTGGAAGTCTGTAATGTTCCATGAGGAGAGTCCTCTGTCTCAGAACCTTGAGAAGTCGGGAAAACTGGAGCTGGAAGGTGAAAACTCAGTGGGGAGAGACGGTGGAAACATAAATGTGATCCCCCCTCGACTTTAGTTTCCCTCACAGTTGGCATTCATTTGATTCAATCCCTCAGATCCCACAGGACGAAGCGTTACACAAACAGCACCAGTGACCACCGGCTTACCCGTCAGGAAGAGGAGTGGGGGGAACTACATAAATAAATAACCTAACAGCGGAATTGGCAGTTTTCTGGCCTTCGAAGATCCCTAGAGATTGCCAGTTTGGACCACACAGGGCTCCAGGGGTTGTAAAACAGCAAACCACAACATGGTGTCCACTTGAAGCCTTTTACCACAGCGTGGCTGGCCAGAAGCTGCCTACCCGAAACTCCTCCTCAGAACAGCACAGCCAGGACCGTCTCTGGAAATCCCAACAACATTCTTCACTCCAGGGTGGGCTCACAAGTCCTCTGGGTCTACTGTTTCCAAAGGCCAGTCTGAGGATTTGTGTCCATCAATGTCAAGATTTTTGTAAGCTGGTTGCAAGATGCAAAAAAGGTACAGAAAAGAAAGTAGGGTGGGTTTTCCTTAAAGTTGAATGTATTCATTTAAAGGACTGTCCTTTATTCTGTTGGGTTTTTTTGTTTGTTTGTTTGTTTGTTTTTTACTCTTGAACATGAAAATGTCCTTTCTTTTATGAAATTACAGTGATACGAAATGGGAGATTGTACACTGTATTTATTTTATGTTCTTTGCTTGGTCAGCTTGTATCAGGCTTCAAATTTACGTTGGAAATTCCACTGACCTGTGAAATAGAACAGTGGAACAGTGGAAACTGTTGTGTTCCAAGCATGCAGGAGGGATGAGATCTCTGGGATCTGCTGCTCTGGGATCTGATGAACAAGGCTGCAGAGCTTAAACCTGAAGGAGGGAAACCCCTGAATGATCTGTACACGGTTTGGAGATCTGAGCCATTTGCCCCAGGTTTGTGTCTTTGGATCTCACTTTATTTCTACTGTCCCAGTGTGATTCGATAGTCTTAGGGCAAAGCTGAATTCGTCAAGGACAAAAAAATAAAATAAAAGCAAAAATAAAAAAATAGCAAAGACTCATTTACAGATACTTAGATTTAACTTTTAAGGCTCTATAAAACAGAATGCTATTCTTTTACTTCTTTGGAAGAATGTTCTCGACATCCACTGTAATCTGACTTTACTGGGTACTAATAATGATATGAGTAGGAACAGGAAGGTGGTGATAACTGAGCTACCAGTTGCTGAACACAGACTACATGCATAACAGTTTTTCATGTATGTTCTGCTACCCTCACAACCCCTGCAATTTGACAAGGGCAGAAAAACGCAGCTCAAAGTGATGTGCAAAATGGTAGAAAAAACAAGGATTTTGGCATCCTCTAAATCTGACTATGAATCTGAGCTCAGTGATGGCCTTGGACAACTAAGTGAAGTTTTTTCCTTTTTTCCCCCTCATATAAAATGAGGCCAATAGCGATCATCCGTGGAGTTGTTATGAGAAATGCGTAGTATAACAGGTGTGAAGTAGTGCATTTATTGCCTCCTGTGTAGGAGGAACTCAATATTTCACTAGACAACTTCATCAAGTTTATGATTTTTGTAGGTAGCAGAGCTGGGAGCTCCAGGCTCTGGATCACAGTCTATGATCCTTGCCATATAGCAAGAATGACTGGTTCACTGAGCAGGCTGAGCTCAGTGGAGCATAAACCTGGCATTGTTATGGTTTTCTCCCTTCACTACCTTTAAATATTCTGTCAAAGCTCCCTCTCTCCTCCCTTAATAGTATCTCAGGGAGGTTTCACAGCATTAGACTCACAGATATAAAAATGTCCAGTGAATTTAGTCTGGCCAGCTAACAGTCCCAATAGATCCCCTCCAGACTGTGACCTTGTAGGCCCTCAATGGCCATGTCAATATTTGTTTTCACAGCCAAATGGGGATATGCCCTCCCTGTTCTGGCCAGCCTGCCGTGCGTGTGCCGAGACGTCCAGACAATGCGCTGGAGATGAAGACGAGCTAGAAGATGAGTTGGGCTATGCTGTACTGCATTCCCGCTATTTGGCACAGTTCCTGTCTGAACTGCTGTATTTCTCTTCTCTAATATTAAAGAAGAGGATTGCATTAGTTGTCTATCGCTGTGCAATGAATTACCACAAACACAGAACTTAAGACCGAACACACTTGCTATTTCACAATTTCCGTGGGTCAGGAATCTTGGTGTGACTTGGCTGGACTCTCTGACAGGGTCTGTCGAGGCTGCATTCGACGTGTCATCTGGCTCTGCAGTCTCATGTGAAGTTCCACAGGGAGGGGATATGCTTTCATTAGCTCTGAGACTGAGGCCTTCAATTTCTTGCTGCCTGTCAGCCCAAAGCTCCCCTCATCTCCTAGAGGCGACCGTAGGAGGTTCCTGGCCACATAGGCCTCCAATGATAGGCGGCCTACAACAAGGTGGGCTGCTTCTACAAAGCCAACAAGCGAGTAAGAGAATCCAACGACATGGACCCTAGAATCCTACACAACATATCATGTAATTGCAAACATGCAATCACAAGCATCCTATCAATGTTGCCACATTCTCCTGTTTACAAGTAAGGTACAGGATAGAAGTAAATCACACACGAGGGGAGAGAACTATAAAAGGAATTAATGTCCCGAGGTGGCACCTATGGGAGTGTCCCCTAGAGTCTGTAGGCCACATGGGCGTATTAGTTGAAATACAAAGATCCATTAATCCCTAGTGAAAATGTTGAGCTGAAAAGAAACGCAGAGCTTCAAAATTGCCCCCACCAAACTATACAGAACAATTCTGGGGGGATTGGAAATCCCAGAATACCAGATGAATCAGTGACTTTCAATGACTAAGTCTATACACATCTTAAACCTTGCCTCTGAGCCCACTGGATTATATTTCTTCTTATGGGAAAGGACTAGCTCTCCTAAGGACATTTTGAATTTTCTAAGTCGCTCCACTCGAAATGGTCGTGGTTTGCCAATATTAACATGATAGTTTTTTGAGAGATACTAAATAACAGAAGGAGATTGTAATATTTTGGATCAGTACTGGATATCCATGAAATTTGATAGTTTAATTTTACTGCGCAAAGTGAGTGTACAATAAGGAGTAGAGCTAGTGATGAGGATAGATTTCAAAACACCATAGAGAGGTATGGAGTGCTTAATCCTATGAAAGTTATGATCACAAACCAAAGAACATATGCCAGTTATCATATACATGAAATTAAGTGTAGAAGTGTTCACCCCTTTTTTGTAAAAAAAGAAAACAAAAAACAAAAAAAACAATATTTTCTATGCTAGGACATTTTTCTCTCTTGGCTACTAATGCGACAACTACTCACCTATACCATCTTGAGAATTTTTCTACCTATCCGCACCACCCTCCAATTCTATAGATGCAGTTTTCTATTTATACTACTAAGACCACACACTTCCTCTAAGGTTATTTGAGTACCTATAGCTCTTCTGGGTTACAGAAGGATACATATTTCTGCTTTTTTAGAATTTTTTGAAGAGATCTTTAGATAAGTGCATTTTTTTCTAAGAAATATGTTTATTTAAGTGAAAACCTGAATACAAATGCATTTTTATTCATTTATAGGCTTTTTCCCTATAAATAAAACCACATATCAGAAAATAAAATTACTGTGTCAAAATCATGCACCGATTCTTGGTTCAGAAAAAATGTGTTCTCTATATTTTATATTATCTAACTTCAAAAAAATTTTAATTCACTTTTCTACTTCTTATTATATGTACTCTTGGCTGCAGATCTTTAAGTCAGATGGTTGAAAATAAAGAATAAGCTCTTAATACTCAATTTAAACTGTCTTCCTCACTTAGCAGTTTATATAAAATAATGCAGTTAAAATACTATATAAATGTTATTAGTTTAACTATAATAACTTTTTTCCAGAAAGAGGGAATTCTTTGAAATGTCTGAGATCTTAAGAAAATAATACTAACAAAACATAAGAACGCAATATATAAGGATCAAAAACTCAGAGTGCCTTTGCATTTTCAACATTTAATTTTTAGTTAAAGCAAGAAGTTTGATGTGATGTGTTTTTAATTTGTGTTGCTTAAAATTCTACTTTTAGCAACTCAGCTCTGACTTCTATGTTAAGTCCAAATATTTTATTTTATTGTTCAATGATAAAAGGCCCTACGAAACAGCCACTTGAAAGAAGACAGAAGTTACACTGGCATCTGGTTTAATTTACAGCTCTTGTTCATTACCCTCATATGAAAATTTCAGAACACATGTGGCAAAGCCTTCTGAAAAGCCACCTTTAACCTGAACCTGAATTTAATATTCTAAAGTTATGAAGTATTTAAAGTTAATAACTTTCTCCACAGATAGCTTTTTAATGTAGTAGAATTCTACCATGTAAACTTTATGTACAACTATCTTTTCAGCGTAACAGAACACTTTGGATACTAATTAGAAAATTACAATTATCCAGGGACTGAAAAAAAGTAAGTTTTACCTGATTTGGCTTCCATCCAAATTCATTATTTCTCCCTGAGTTATAGTCATCATTACAAAAAATGAAAGTACAAAGGGAATCACGAGTTACTGTATTCTGGTAACAGTCTAAGAGAAGAATTAGGGAAGAAAGAATTCTTCTACAAATGAGAAGAATTAGGAAGAAAGAGGTATGACACCTACCCCAGATTCCTAGCTCCTTCCAGGCAGAGTAAGAACAAAAATGCCAGAGTGTGGGTGGTCAGGAGCACTCCCGGCCAGGTGTTTGGGGCACTATGTCCTGTAGCCTATTGTCCATTCCCTAATATTGTCCATACTGACGTCCTCTAATGAAGATTTACATCCTATAAAACCCAGTTAAATCCCCAATCCAGCTATTAGTTATACAGAAATCAATTAGATGGATGGGTAGATGGATGATAGAGAGAAAAGATGGACATTTACACATGCATACATATGTACGTACATATACACGGACACATATGTTCCGTCCGTTTGTCAACTGATGAATGGAAGCCTGCAAAAGAGTATTATATTAACCATTCATTAATTAATTAACAGAAAAAAACTTCCCTGTTATCATTTAGCACTATATCTTAAATCTATATCTTAAATCTATTATATCTTAAATCTATAAATAGGTTTTAATATATGTTCATCTTTACATATCCATCTTACATGTATTTCTGTACAGATCCGTGTGCTTGAATAGTGAGATAGGTATTTTTTAGAATGAGTCAAATCCAATAAATTTTACATACTGAGGAAGAAAATACTATTCTATTTAATTATTTTTATTCATATTTGGAGTGGAAGAGTAAATACAACCAGAGTTAGATTTAAAATATTATTAGAATGCTGTTCATAATCAAAATGCTGACTCGTAAATATCTATGGTACTGCTAGTCCATGACTATTTTCCTAAGCAAACATAGCTCCTCACAACTTACCGAACGTGATTACAACAGGCATCTTAACGTCCTTACGTGATCCCACCACTCAGACCAGTTTACTCATTTAGAAATAAGAACTAGACACAGGTTGAAGCAATTAATCTATTACAGATTTTAGAACTTTAAATTCATAAAGTCAACATCAGGTGGGCTTTCTTCTTCCATTTGAAATGAAAGTCGGTTTGCAGTGGCGGAGAATGAAGCCAATGCATGCAGAGAAGAAATAAGAAAAAGGTTCATTCTGGGTCCGTATTTCTTAGTCTCAGTTGCAACCCTGCACGTTCTCAAGCTTAGATGCTTAACCCTTCCTTAGATTCCATTAGAAAATAAAATTCTTCCTTTCCCAAAACGCACTCAAAATGCATCTCTGGTTTCTTGCAGTCAAAGAATCATAAAAGACAATGATATTTTCTGCTTGGAAACAATGTCTCTGCTTTTTTCCCAGTGTAATTCTTGTTTCTCCTCTAAGTCTCAGCTACAACCACCATTCATCTAGAAAATCTTTTCCAAACTGCTAGGTGTGGATTAATTTGATTTTCTATGTGCCAGATCCTGTACTGTTCCTAGAATTCCTATTACCACTCAGTATCGTAACTGCTCCTTGTTTTTATCTCATTTTAATACGTTAAAATAGGGACCACATTTATTACACCCACTCTTGTTTCTCAAAGCTTAACATACCACCAGAGACATAAAAGACAATAAATAATTGCTGAACAAAAGAAACAATAAAGGAAAGAATAAGAAAAAAGATGTTTGATCTTACATTTGTTTCCCTCCGATTCATGATTTTTTAATTTATCAATTAAAACTTTAACTCAAAGCATAGACTGCCAAACAACTGATACATATTATATTACCATTATAATAAAGCCAACTTTCCAAGTAGAAATAACTGAGATGTTAACTTTTTATATGGCTATTTTAAACACTACCTTTTTTTTTTTTATAAATAGATGGTACAATTGAAAAATGCTAGTGATAGAGCTCTATATAGTACAACCTCAGTTTTCTTTTATTAAATCAACTGTCTCCAAATGTTACCTATACGGGTGAGAAGGCAGATTTCTTTGTCTGATACTCTATTTGTCTGAAACCCAAAACATAATTTATGCCTCCCAAGTGTTGGGGAGTTAACTCAAAAAAAGTTGTATGCTTTGTTTTTCAAGAACAACAACACTTTTTCTTTTTTTAATTGAACAAAGCACACTCAGTTCACATGAGACTAACAGTTGTTCTCGACACCCAGGAGGAGCTGCTCTTTCAGTGAACAGTTTGTCTTGATCTGAAGCCAAGGAAAACACTTGTACTTAAAAACCTTTGCCTCAAATATTTCATATTTTTAGAACCTCTTGGGGGGTCTTTCAATTGTGTTTTGGCTTACTATTTGAGTAGTGTTTATGGTGATTCTTGGAAAATATCTTTATAAACAAAGGTTGTAATGGATGCTTCTCAGTGGTATAATCTAATAAAATGACATGAGTTTCACTGTGCTGTTAAATGTCACCTGCATTTCTACATACCTGTGTGTATACAGTGATTTGATTTTATTCTTCTTTGGTTCGCTATTACTTACTCACAAAGTATAATTAGACATTTATGTTCAGGCAAAGAATAACAGCCCGTTATGCTTTTTCAAATGTAATATTCTGCATGAAACAAGCTGAGGTGTGAGTTTAATGTAGATTACCTAGATTTATTCACACTTACCTAAACAGTAAGCTCCCCACTTTAGTTACCCTGGCACCAGCTCCAATATATACATCACTTGTCTCCTGCCAATTTCCATAGGGATACTAGAAAAATGTTAATTCAGTCTACAAATCACACTGATATGTTTAGAAAAACTGAATTGTGTATGTCAATGTAATGTAGGCCTGTGCAGCCTATTTGCACAGGATGGATTTAAGATATAATGCTAGAAGTAGAGCAGGAGGGTATTTATGTTTATTTCTTTATTTTGTCTTTTTTTTTTTTTCCTGAATACGCTGCTTCCAGGCCACTATTCAGCAACTGACAAATTAAGACTATTGTGCCTGAGTAACCGCTTCTTCTTAGATTTTGTACTAAAACCACTCCTTGGCACAATTTCACATTCCCATCAGCAGGAGGAGAGTGGGAACCCCGGGTGCCTTGTACCACAGATGAACCATGTTCACATTCCTCCTTCCCTCACTCACAGCCTCTCCATCATCCCCTGCCAGAGACCATTAGAACTCCTCTCACTGAGCCCTCCTCACCTGTGTCTGTGACAGTCACACAGACCCAGACTTCCAAGTCAACCTTAATCCACTGGACTCCAATCCACATACCACTGTTCATCTCCTTTTTTTTTTTGATTCTATCTTTCAGTTCTCAGTTACTGAAACCATTTCCATGTGTCTCTGGAACTCAAGATCTACTCTCAGCAAAATTTCCTCTAAACTCAAATTCTTCCCCAATCCACCTATTTTCCTTAATGTTCGAGAGGAAACATTTATCCCCACTGAGGACATTGATTTTCTTGTAGCTTTCTCAAATGGTGGCTGTTTTTGTCCAGTGTCTTTACCCCTAGGCACAAGATTGGATAGATGTCCCCCATCCTACTCTCTCCAATCCCAGATTTTGAATTTCATTTATAAATTGCACCTTTCACCATCGCGCTTTATTTTATGATTTACTAACCAACTTTCAAATATTGTAAATCCATGGCATTTACAATATTTACAATGGATTGTAAATCCAATGCCACTCATTCCATTCTTCTTCTTCTCATAATTCTTAATGATTTCAAATTCATGGAATGGTCCTTTCAGTGTTTTGAACTCCTGTTTACTTGACCTTTACCCCCTCTTTTCTCTCTCTTGCCATAGCCACTCAATCGCAAGCACACGTGATCATTTCTTTGAACCTGTCATTACTAGTAACTGTAATTGCTTCATAGTATCTACCTCAGCTAATGTACTATCAAACTCAGTTTTTTCAGCTCACCATTTCATATGCCAAACACCAACTTCCAACACTCCTTCAATCCAAGGACCTTCAATCTTTGAATACCAAAACTTTTCACTATCTTCACCTCTATCTTGTCATTGGTTCCTCATTTTTATTAGTTGGCCAATCATTATAACTACTTCTTTGATTATATTCTGCTTCCTTGTCCTTGTTCTGCTTTTGAGTCCTGGTGTGGCTAAATGATAGCCCTGATTAAATCCAACCCTCTATGCACTACATGCCTGAACCCATGCTGGTGAACTTAGTGGAGAAAAGTAACGTCAAACAAAACAAAACAAAATGAAAGCATGCATAAATCATGCAGAATAATGTTCATTTAAAACTATAGCAACTGATCTGCCGTATTTCCAGGAAATCATTCATACAAGTTCTTAGTCCATTCCCTCACTTTCTCGCTAGCTATTTCAGAGCTTCTCCTCTCAAATCTCTCTGCAATCCTCACCTTTGCTAATTCACCTGTGTGTTAGTCTGAGTTCTTCACAGCAACAGAACCAACAGCATACCTGTATGCATATTTATTACAAAGGAATTAGAGATCATGCAATTAGGGAGGTTGAGAAGTCCCACAGTCTGCAGTCAAAAAGGTGGAGACCGGGAAGGGTTGATGGTATTGTAGTCCTTGTCTGAGTCTGAGTCTGAAGGCAGGAGAAGACTTGTCTCAGCTAGAATACAGGCAGAGAGAGAGAGCATTCTTTCTTACTCAGTGTTTTATTCTATATAGGTCCTCTGTGGATTAGATGAGGCCCACCCACATTGGGGAAGGCAATCTGCTTTACTCAGTCTACTGATTCAAATGTTAATCTCACCTAGAAATACCCTCAATGAGACATGCAGAAATAATATTTACCCCATTTCTGGAATCCCCATGATCCAGTCAAGTTGACATGTAAGATTAACAACTGTACTTTGTTTCTTCCTTCAGGAAAAAATGGAAACAAATAGAAAGAACCCCTATAAACTTCTACCACAACATCCACTCACCAACCAGGCTTTGTGGCAGAAAACTCTGTCTTTATTTCTGTCACATTTGGATGCTACATGTGCTATAAACCAAGGCAAGCCTTTGCCACTGTACAATAAATCACATCTACCCTTGCCTTCTGAAAGGCATTGCTTCAGCAATTTTCTCTGCTTTTTTTTCCCTCAGTCAAGTCTTTTTCTCTCTAAAATGGATCATGTCTATACTCATTCAAACATACCCTTATTTCTCTCTTAAAACAATAACACAAAACCCTTTTAACCCCATTTCTACAGCAGTATCTGAAATCCCACTCATTTCTGTTTTTTAAAGCCAGTGTTGTTAATCACCACCTCCAGTTTCCTCCCTTCCATTCTTACTTAAATCTACTCTGGTAAGATTTTGCCCCTACTTCTTTGCTCCTCCACACTCCAGTGAGTGAGCTCTGCATAGGTAAATCCAACAGTTGGTGCTCGGTCCTTGCCTAGTTGTTCCTGAAATACTTGTTCTTCCACGGAATCCCACCTGACTGGCTTTCCTTCTACCTCACTTCTTATTCCTTAAATGAGATGTGGGTAAAACTCAAAGTATGATCCATCTTCCAACAAGTAACTTTTCAGCTGTGAACCTGTGAAACCAACATGTTTATACGATTTTGAAATACATGGCAGGACAGGCATAGAATGGACATTCCCATTCCAAAAGGAAGCAATAGGAAAGAAGAAAGAAGTAACATTTTCCAGGAGGTCCAAAACCCAACAAAGCAAATTCCATTAGAACCTAGAGCTTAAAACTAATCCTCTTGGGATGAAAGATGCCCCTGGATCTTTGCTGGGCAGGGACTGGACTCCCAAGATTTTGGGCAGCCTGCACCTATTGGACCTCTGTACCTGGGATCTGCCCCAGTGGTAGTTCTCTGCCTGGGCCTTGTAGCTCTCTGGGTTCCTGAATACATGGCTCTGCCAGAAACTGTATTAAAATCAATGAGGCACTTGTTAAAAATGCAAATTCCAGAAGCCCTACTGAAGCAGACTCTTTGAGGCCCAGACATGACAATCTGTATTTTTAATAAGCATGCTTCTTTAATCCTAAACATTTCAAAAACACTGACCTATAGATTTTTAGGACTGTAGAAGCTTCCTAAGCTTTGATATCTCGCTCCAACATGTCTCTCCTACACGTCTTCCTCAGTTACTGGCAGCCTTACTCTTTCAGGTGCTTGGGCCACCAACCTCAGATTCTGGTTCTCCTCTTTCATTCTCTGTATAGCCACAAAGTAACTACTTATCTCCTCCATCCACGCCCTCCAACTTTCCAAAACTCACCATCTCTTGTCTAAAATTTTAGCAAAAGCCTCCTAAATTGTCTCTGTGATTTTTCTCTCGCTCCTTTCAAAATGAACCCTGCTCAGAATGCTCGGTTGACTTCCCTGTTCACTCAGGGTAAAGGTAAATTGCTGATTATGACCTCCTGGGCCTTATATGATCCCAGTCAGCCATCCACCTCTGCCCCCTGCTCGCCTCATTCACCTCACTCCAGCCGTGCTGGCCTTCTCCCCTTGAACTTGACAGGTTCTATATTCCCTCTAGGTCTTCACATCTGCAATTTCCTCATTTATTTTTTATTTTTTAATTTTTTAAAGATTTTATTTATTTGACAGACAGAGATCACAGATAGGCAGAAAGGCAGGCAGAGAGAGAGAGAGAGGAAGAAGCAGGTCCCCTGCTAAGCAGAGAGTCCGATGGAGGGCTCCATCCCAGGACCCTGGGATCATGACCCAAGCTGAAGGCAGAGGCTTTAACCCACTGAGCCACCCAGGCGTCCCTGCGATTTCCTCATTAAGACATCCTCCAAATAACTACATGGCTAGCTCTCTCATATCTATATGTCTCTACTCAAAAATCACCTTCTAAATATGCCCTCCTCTAGTCACCCCATTTAAAATGTTAACCCTCTCCCCACCTATCCACAATCCAACTCTTTACTTACTTCCTCTCCTAAGCACTCATTACTATCTAACATACCCTATGTATTTACTTACCCATTGCATTTCTTGTCTATCTTCCCCACTGGAAATAAAGGCTCCAGAAGAGTAGGGATTTTGTGTGTTTTGTTAACTATTTTATCCCCATTATCTAGAAACACAGTGGAGGTAATCAGTAGCTATTTGATGAATGACCTATTAAATGAAAGAGTAAATAGCAGATGTTAAGGTGGTACTTGACTTTTCTTTGAGGAAACCATTGAAAAGAGAAGTAAGAGACTCATTTTATTCCCATGTTCTATATAGAAATCTATGATTCAAACAGCTTAGGAAGCTTCCACAGTCCTAAAAATCTACAGGTCAATGTTTTTGAAATGTTTAGGAGTAATAGAATCACTGCTTATTAAAATTACAGATTGTCATGTCTTATCCCCAAAGAGTCTGCTTCAGTAGGTCTTTGAAAGACCTACTGGAATTTGCATTTTTAACAAGTGCCTCATTGATTTCAGTACAGTTCTTTAAGAAACTGCTGTGGATTCAGAAGTGTTTCAAACTGAGTGACTTATGTAATTGCAGAGTGGATAAAAAAATCTTCATTATAGTTAACATGCTGAGCTAAAGAAAATAGATCTGGTCTACATTTCTGGTATGCATTCTTCTCAGGAGAGAGTTTAAAGTAGAACAGCAATTTGCAAAATACTACAAAAACCCAGTTTGTATTCATCCTCAGGGGACATGAAGATTTGGCCTTTAAAAGTAAGATCTATGCCAAAGCTTTCATAGAAAAGCAATTGTTTCTTTAAAACTTTTATTTATGAGCACTGTGAAAAACTTCAACTCACTGGCTACAGAAAAGATTCCTTGGTTTCTAGTGCCTATGAAGAGCTAATTCTAGTCAGATGTAGCATTCCATTTATAGAGAATAATTCCTTTATCTTGGATCAATAAAGAACTAACCTCATAATAACCACCATAATCGTGACACTCAGTTTTTCTCATTGCTACCTGATTTCCCATGGACTTCTGCTTGTAGCAGGTATTTTGTTATATGTTTTGTTCTCAGGTAATTACCTAACTCTGATAGATGGCATTGTAATAGATGTTGTCTCATCAGCATTCAGAACTGTTCTCTAGGTTGAAAAGAAACAGAGTAAAGAAAAGACTTCTTAATTACACTCCGTTCCCACTCATTAATTGACCTTTCTTTCAAATAACGATAAATCAACTAATGTGGTATACACTGCAGATAAATTAACAAATGTCCACATAACAGTGTGTCCATCAAGAAAAATTTATCCATTTGTAATGAGTTCAGTTTACCTCCAGTATCAGAGGGGTCAAGTCCTATTAATATTACAAATAGAAAATAGATTTATTATTTTTCTTATTATTTGTAAGTATGTTAATCCAAAATAAATAATCTTTTCCTCCAAAATTCCAAAGTCAATATCCCATTCCTCAATAGTTCACTTAGTCTAGATCATTTCAAACACAAGAATGAGATTAAAGATAGACTAGGAGAGTCTTCTACTCTTATATTTTTGTGGTTTAACCAGCTCTGACATTCTGAACTTAGCAGAAATACAAGCTGAGACATAAACTAGTTTAGTATTAATATTTTATTTCAAGAGGGACTTCTAGAACTCAACATAGAAAGAATCTGTTTTCAGACTGAGTATCTTCAGGTACCAGATTCTACCTACTAAGATTTGAATCTTAGGCTATTAGTCAGTATATCATTGATTTTAACAAAATAAATAAAAATAAATACTTCTCTTATCTTTTGGATTTAATAAAACTCCTACAAGATAGGGACTGGAGAGAAGAAAAACAGTGGGCAGAATAAACTTGACACCAATGAGATTCTCCATGCAGGTGCTTCTATGCCATTCTCCCTGCCTAGTTAAGGACATACATGGGGGGAATGAAGGTAGAGAGGTCAGTGAACTATTTCCTGTTGGCTTGGGGAGATAGAAAACCAAGAGAGAAACATCTCATTTGAACAAATCAACAAATCAAAAGACTTTTTTG
The DNA here is from genome assembly GCF_922984935.1 of Meles meles. NCBI lineage: Eukaryota > Metazoa > Chordata > Mammalia > Carnivora > Mustelidae > Meles > Meles meles. The sequence goes on along the minus strand of NC_060069.1, from coordinate 132,854,580 downwards.
TGTGTCTATAACAAAAATTTAAATATGGAATTAATATGTTGTCATTAAGTAATACCCCTTGTGTCTTTAGACACACATACTGAAATACTTAGGGATGACAATAGCATGTTATGATGTTTTTAAACATTTTAGCTAAAAGACATTAGAATAAAATAGAACAAATTAGATACAAATAAATTAGAACAAAATGTGAATCATTGTTAACCTAGGTTTAAGGAGGTTTATTATACTCTGTTCCCTTCCTTCATATAGAAACTATATAAAAAGTGTAGGGGTAGAAAAGTTTTCCCTTCACCTTTTTAAGTTCTTTTGGTTGGTCTAATAATCAAAATGACATAAGACAAATTAACAGGAGAAAAACAAATTTGGTCCCTTAAAAATGTGAGACCCAAAGGGCAGCCAGATCATTGAGGTTTATTAACATCCTGAGCTAAGGAAAGGATTAAGGATCTGGGAATACAAAGGAAGGCCAGTCACAGCAGGGCAGACAGATTTGGAAATCAAGGGTTGCTCTACTATGCAGATACAGTTCTTGTTTCCAGTGTAAATTTAGGCAGTTAAAGGCGAAGTAAAAGAACTTTGCCTGAATCTGCGGGGTTTTGATTGCCTTTAACTCAAAATAATTCTTACACCACAGACATATTTTGGGGTGGTAAAATCTGCTTTCCTTCAAAAACATGAATGTATATATATATATATATATATATATATATATATATATATAAAACAAGCCAGCAATATTTAGAACACAGTCTCTACTTCTATAGAAAAGTAATTTATTCCATGTAAACATCCCTGTATGTACTTGGCTACTCTTTTGCTTTGAGTAAAATGATTTGGTACCCTGACAAAGTTCTGTGTAGAGGTAAATTTTTATTTTTCCAGAAGATCCTTTTATACATGTGTGTGTGTGATATCACATTTTACCTTCTCTATATTGTATTGTATAGTGTATTGGAAAATCAATTTTTACAAAAAAAAATTGTTCTTTGGGGCGCCTGGGTGGCTCAGTGGGTTAAGCCTCTGCCTTTGGCTCAGGTCATGATCTCAGGGTCCTGGGATCGAGCCCCGCAACGGGCTCTCTGCTCCGCGGGGAGCCTGCTTCCTCCTCTCTCTCTGCCTGCCTCTCTGCCTACTTGTGATCTCTCTCTCTGTCAAATAAATAAATAAAAATCTTTAAAAAAAAAAAAAAAGAAATTGTTCTTTGATTCTTCATACATTTTCACTTTCTTCCATCTTTAGCTCATGAGATAATATCTAGTTTATTTAGGTCACGCATCTAATCTTCTGAACTCTAATATCAGTAAACAAGAAAATATTGTACCAGTTTTATCTGAAATATACAACTTATCTATCTATACAGCAATATAAAATAAACAGCCATATCTTTATGATGAAAATATATACATAAGAGGAGACAGTGCAGGTTGTTAAATTAGAAAGAGGGATCATTTATGTAGTTGTATTTTTATGAAGGATGTATACATTCATCTTCATCCAAATCCTTAATTAGCTAATATTGTTTGGTACAGTTTCCAGATATTAAAAATTGTTAATTGTTTTCCAGAGTTAAGAAATTCAAGTTAAAAAAAAATGGTCAGGTCAAATTAATTACAAAAAGTCCTGGGATACCTGCCCATGAGCATTAAACAAAAATAGTTGACATTGTCTCAAGGGAAGCAAAATATACAACCCTCAAAGTTGCTACTTTGGCATGTGAATTATTTTGAGCTGAATGTGATCAACTCAAAAAACATTTTACCTCTCCCTAACTAGTACAAAGAATTTAGATATGGGGCTTGACTCACAGAGAGATCTATTACCAGAGAAAAATTTTTTTTTTTTTTTTTTTTAAAGATTTTACTTATTTATTTGACAGAGAGAGAGATCACAAGTAGGCAGAGAGGCAGGCAGAGAGAGAGAGGGAAGCAGGCTTCCTGTGAAGCAGAGAGCCCGATGCGGGGCTCGATCCCAGGACCCTGAGACCATGACCTGAGCCAAAGGCAGAGGCTTAACCCACTGAGCCACCCAGGTGCCCCACCAGAGAAAAATTTTTATCTGGAAGACCTATCTGTATGGCAGGGCAAACATCTAATTACCAAATATCTGCTCTTTTTATTCTCCTGTGAATTACCCTTTTTCCCTTTGAAGTCTTGGGCTTTATCTCATTCCTTATTTCAGGATGGTATATATGTCTTAACTGACCAGCTTTTCCTTGGATCTCATATTTTAATGGGATTCCCATACATATGTCATTAAATTTACTTTTCTCCTATTAATCTGCCTTACGTCAATTTAATTAAGAGTCCATCCAAAATAACCTAGAAGAATAGAGGAAAAATTCTTCTTCCCTACTGTAAGGACCTATTTAAAAACTGTCCCTGCTCCCCTTCGCCCAGAGGATTTACTTGGAGACAAGTCCCGGAAACCAGCCTCAGGTAACAAAGCCCAGATACAAGGGTGGGTCAGGCCAGGTGGAGACATCCGATCAGTGCGGGGTTGCATACTGTCTCCCTAGCTACCAAGGAGTAGGAACCCCCACCCTCTGGGAGCCTTTTTGGCGCCAATCCTAATCAAGGTGTAATAGGCTGGTTCTAATGTCTACTAGGGTAAATTGTAATTCAATTGGTCACCTAGCATCACTGTGGAGTTTCCTGTGTGTGTTACAATCTCATTGGCCACCTGTGCGTGGCCAGGCCCGACTGCATGGCCTTTGCCCTTAAAAGCTAGTCTGTGAAACAGAGAAGGGTCGCCCTCTCTTGTAAGAGGTGCGCCCCGAACGTTCAGTTAGATTCTTGATGCTTGGCGCGAAATAAAGCTTTGCTTGACCTTCGCTTTATATCAGTCTTGCTCCTTTAATCACAGACCCATTATTGGGGCATAACACCTACAACTCAATATAATTTAAAGTAAAAGGCATATGTTTTTGTCTTCACTCAATTATGTATACTTTTAGTGAGGGAATAACAGAAACTCATTAAAGGTAAGAGCTCCAGAATAATTCAGAATTGTATGTCAAATACTTCTAGATTGGAGCTATTTTCCAAGAACTAAAGAATAAGATGAGCTGTTCAGAAGCACACATCATTTATGGTTTAAACAGGACCAATGACAGTATGTTAGGCTGAGGATAAGAAGGAATTGAAGTCTCACATATGCCCTTCGAAGAGGGAAAAAGTTGCTTATAGTGAATGGATAACCTTAAATATTTTATAACTGAAATCAAGAAAAACTTAAAAAGCAATTTTTTAAAAAGTAAAGGATTTTTTTTCATAAACTTTCCCATAAAGATCTTAAAATACTGTGAAACTCTAATTTTTCCTCCACAGAGAAAGGAAACACCTGTCCCTATGGGTAAAATAGTGTCTAATTCTCACTTTGTTTCTCTGAAAAATTGTCTAAAACATAATGCAATTATATCCCAAATTTTCAATGGCAAATGAATTTCTCTGAAGCTAAATAAGCAGTTTTTAAAAAATATCATATATGCCAGTTTGAAATATGCATTTAAAACATTTTAAGTGATTTTAAAATCAAATAGATTTTAAATTTCCACTCACCCATTCATATCCATGAATATATATCTTGCCCCATAAGTACTTACAGTTTTATCCATCTGATCTTTTTATCTCTATAAATAATTAAGGGTACAACTGGGAGATAAAATAAAATGAACAATCTTTATTCCAAATGTGGGTTATTGAACATTTCGAAGTCTTATGTCCATCACATACGGCTATAATTGATTATAATGGAGCTATTCACAGTTAACACTTTGCCACCACTTCCATGCTTCAAGAGGTTTATATCTCAGCTATAAACATTTGCTCTGTATTGAACTAGATGTTGAAGATGTCAGCCTTTGAGAAATCACTTTTGAAATGGAAAAAAGAACAATCAAGAAAGAAAGAAAGGTAGAACAATCATCCTAGACTTTCTTTTCTTATAACATTATATCTTTACAAAAAAGTAACCAATATGTGTGAATAAAACATTTTTTAACTGTATGAGGAATTTTTAAAGCAAGATTTGGTGTGGCAGTACTGCACCAAAAAAAAAAAAAAGTGATATAAATAGTGATATAAATGCAGAAATTACTTTTTCTGTGTGTTTTCTCAGGGTTAGTTTGTCATACCATCCCAGCAGAGATATACGCATATCTGTCACAGTACTCCCTAAAGCCATTTGATCCTTTCAGTTACCTTATTTCTAATTTGCTATAAGAGCTTTTCTTACTAATCACATATTGGCTTTCCATGTATATATGTTCAACAAACATTTAATGTCTAGTGTAGCTTCAACACTTGGGATAACAGTTTAATAAAACACTACCCTTATTTGTTTAGGAGATGGATAAATAAACCAATATTTATAAAATAAACCTTAATGCCTGCTATGTGTGAGTACCACAGGAAATGTTTGTTACACACACATATACTATATTATATATATGTAACATATATATATATATTATGACATGGTGCTCTGTGGAAGTAGTTGTTAAAGTCTGATTCAAATATCAAATATAAATAATTTTGAAGTTTTACATTAGTTTTTGTAAAGCTTAGATGGTTCAAAATGATCTATATTTATAGACCATTAATCTCAGCAGTTTTTGATGCAGTTTCTAAGGCTAATCTATAAACCAGAGGTGCCAAAATCAAATGTTCACAGAAAACATGTACATAACAGAAATATGAGGTCTAAGACAAGGGCAAATCTGGAGCTGAGGGTGCTGGTGGAGAGGTTTCTGAATCAACCTGAAAACACCTGTCCCACTCAAATTCATTGGTAATCTGAAAACTTTTAAAACTTTATATATGCCAAACCAAACAGGTCCACGTGGCTGGTTTGGCCCATCTGCCAACACCAAGCCTTGAATATCTATTCAGAACAATACAAAAAAAAAAAGAAGAAGAAGAAGAAGAAGAACAATATAGTATATTTTTAGATATTTTACATGAAATTCATCCTCAATTTTAGTCTTTATCCTCCTTTTCTTTTCAGTAGTTGCTATCTGCAATTTATTTACAGAGAACTATAACCATTCGCCAGTTTAAGCTGAACATTTATTTTTAATGTAAGTAATCACCGAGGGAGTTAGAAAGGTGGTGTTAAAAAGTGAGACTTAACAGACATGCAGACGTGGCCTCATTAATAGTAATTTATTGGTGTTCATGGTTGATGGTTCAGAAAATCAATTTAGTTAGTTCATTTAAATCCACCAGATTCCGGGACCTAAATAAAATTAACCATACTCAAACTAATAGCAATAAGAATAGCTACTCTTAATTGGTCACCAAATATAAAGCCAGGCACTATAATAATTACTTTAAAAACTTTATTTTTGTGTGTGTGCGATAAAACACATATAACAAAATTAGTCATCTTAACCACTTTTAAGAGTATAGTTCAATAATGTTAAATACATTCACATTGTGCATCCAATTTCCAAAACTCGTTTCATTTGGCGGAACTGAAACCCTACTCATTAAAAAACAGCTCTGCATTTCCTCTTCCCCCACCCCCTGGCAACCATTATCCTACTTTTTCTTTCTGTGAGTTTGAGTCTTGTAGATACCTCATGTCGACCTTAAAATAAAATAGCCAGGTATCTTACTAGCAAATGAGTTTATTCAGGAATATCAGAGGGATTTCCTTTCAAAACAAGCAAACCATGGGGAACAAAAGTCAAGTCCAAAGAGACAAAGGAAACGTTAGCTTTAATTAGGTATTAGGATGAAATCGGGGAGGGCTGTCTTGGACAAAAGTTTATTGAAGTAGAACCTTTTCATAAAAGCAAGATACCAAAATTTCTAGATAAAAAAATGTCTTCCCTTGTCAAAACCATTCTTCTCTTTCTTCTTTCTCCTAGGTACATAAGTTGCAATGAGTGTACGTGCACGAGAACTCTTCTTCCAGGGCTTCCAACTCCCATTTGAAAGGTTACTTTACCCATTTTCACATTCACAAGTGAAATTATGAGTACTGAGCTATTCCACTTAGCATAAGGTCCTCAAGACTCATCCATGTTACTACATTTGGCAGGATTGTTTCTTTTTTTTAAGGCTGAATAATATTCCATTCTGTCTGTATATACCACATTTTGTTTAACCATTCACCGACTGATGGACACAAGTTGCTTATATTTTATGGCTATTGTAAATAACGCTGCTGTTGAGCGCAGCAAAATAGGCCACCCCCAAATGTGTCTTTTTGGCATACGATTTGGGGGGCAAAGGGGGGTTTATTTATTTATTGGTTGGTTGGTTTGTTTTGAGGCACAGTAGATATAGAAGAAGCTCTGAAAACAGAGGACAATTTAACCTTTAGTGAGGAAAATTTATATTTATAAAGAACATTCCCATTTGTAAGTGTGTTTCCCTGTCTGTACCAGGAAGAGAAAGATGATTAAAGCAAACAAAATGAGCAAACAAACAAATAAAAACAAACAAACTTGAACTCTTAATGGAGAAGAGTGGACTTAAATCTGCATAACAAATCCTACTCTAGTTTAGCAGTTTTTCTCTAACTGGCCTGCCTCCCCACACATTTTTCTTTTTAGTCTTTAGCTGAAGTCGGTATTTAAGCCTGAATCCTAAATGAGAGTTACTCATCTGTCCTGGGGGGTCTCCCTTTTATGTATGCATACATGTTAACAAACCTGTGTGGTGTTCTTTTGTTAATCTGTCTATGCTACAGCTAAGAATGAAAAAAGATAGAGAATATCTTTTTTTCTCCCATATACTTTGAACATGAGTCTACAAATATCTCTTTGAAATCCTGCTCTCAATTATTTTGGGTATATATGGAGGAATAGAATTGATGGATCGTACAGTAATTCTACTTTGAATATTCTGAGATATTACCATACTGTTTTCCATAGCAGCTACATCATTTTACATTCCCCTCAACTTAACTTTAAAATAATGATGTAAGTCTGTTATCCTTATGCTATAGTTGAGAGATTGAGGAACAGACAAATTAAGAAACAGCTTTTAAATTTAGTCAAGGACAGCTCCAAGATATGAAATGAGCCTCTTATTAAGGGTGGAGACACTGTGGGAACACCTGGGTGGCTCAGTTGGTTGAACGTCTGACTCCTGAGTTGAGCTCAGGTCATGACCTCAGGACTGTGAGACTGAGCACCTCATTGGGCCCCTCATTGGGCTCCATGCCACTCAGCATGGAGCCTGCTTGGGATTCTCTCTCCCTCTATCCTCCTCCCCCCACTTCTCACTCATGTGCACTTGTACACACTCTCTCTTTCTCTTAAAAAAAAAAAAAAAGTGGAGATACTGGATCCCATGCATACCTGAGTTCAAATCCCGGGTCAGTTCCTGAGGGCTAAAAACCCTTGGACACATTAAGAGTATCTGAAGTCTCAGTTTGCTTAGTTATAAGTGAGAGTGATTACCTCATATGTTGGTTATGAGTGGATTATATGAGACTGGTTATGAAATATATTTATATATATGTTAGGGGAAAAGTGTTTTTCTTTTAACTTCTATAAGTTCTTAACTGAGACCCCTGTAACAAAAGACAGATCAACAAAAGAAAAGTATACAAATGTATTTAATTAAGTTTTATATGACACAGGAAACTTCATAAGGAAATGAAGATCCAAAGAAGCAGTTAAACCTGGGTATTTTTGTGCTAGGTCTGATGAAGAGTAGAGAGTTGTGAGAAGATGTGACAGGACAAAGGGTCTGAGGTAGTGTAGTGAACTGGGGGACGCTTATCAAGGCCTCTTCCTTCAGATTCTGCTTTGTGTCCCTTAGTCTTAGGAGATAAGGAAATTCCTTTACCTTTAGATACAGGCAGGCACCGTTCACATGAGGATCCGAAGACCTGCTTCAGTGGACAGTCAGAAAGTCCTTCCTGCACCTGCCATTTCTTGATTTCTTCAGCTTAAAATATTCAAATTGCCAACATGCCATATTTTAAGGTTACATGTCCTAAATTTTATCATATGCCTATTATACAGTAAGAATTCAATAAGTAAGTCCTGAGCATACACATTAGGCTCCTTGAACAGTTTAAATACAACATTTATTCCTATAGATTCCTTCTGTAGTTGGCTAATTTAAAGTATTTTGTGCTGACTTTAATTTACAATCCAAAATTAACATCATTCTCTAGTTGTTCTGTGTCAATGATTGGCTTCTCTTATGCTGATTTGGGCTCTAATTGCTCAAATTAGTGATGAAGGAATTCTCATTCTTTTTCTGCAATATTAGAAACTGTCCTGCTTGTAGGGGCACCTGGGTGGCTCAGTCAGTTAAGCATCCAGCTCTTGATTTTGGTTCAGGTCATGAACTCAGGGTCTGGGATCAAGCCCTGAGTATGGCTCCCTGCTCAACACCGAGTCTCAGATTCTTCCCCCCTCCCTCTTTCTCCTTCTGGTCCTTCCCCCTTACTCTCCCTCTCTCTCATAAATAAATAAATAAAATCTTTTTAAAAAAAAATTGTTCTGTATTTAATTACTGGTGGAATTTCTCCCTCCTTGTTGTTTTCCCAAAAATAGCAATCTGATTTTTCAGGCAATAGGTGATGTTTCAATAGGCTTTATGTGAACGGTCACCCAGGATTTTATGTTGTACTTTGGACTTTGGAATAGCACCAATGACCTTAGATGGTTAAAGCAATGAAGCAGGAGAAACAAAGTGTTTATCCACGTTCCATCTCAGGTATAATATCTTTCCAGCCTGACCCGAATCAGAAATAGAGCTGCAGGTTATTAAGGCAGTGTGGATAAGCACTTGGGAGTTTTACAAGCTTCTTTGCAACCTCCCCCTCCCCACCAAGCTTGTGGTTATTCTTTAGGCTCCCCCCACCCCCCTTGCTTATACCTTAAGGGAAGAAACACAAGGAAAACACTCAGGTGGACATTCTCAACAAATGGAATCATGTGCTAATCTGCAGACCTTATTTTCATCCATTCACATATCTTGAGGCAGTCAATTTTAAGATTTGTCTAGTGATCCAAGCCACTTGCCATAAATAAATAAAAATGTTGTCACACTGATTTTTTTTTTTAAGTTTTCTCATAAATGTGTTTAGGGGAACATGGATTTATCGCTATATTTGTAGGCTATGAGAACAAAGCATAAGTTACGTGACTAGTGAACTACCCCAAGAGAAAGGTGGGATAAGGCAGTGTCTCAAGTCAAGTGGCTCTTGCTAATCTAATTTAACCAAAACTACTCAGCTCTAATCCAACTGAGAAACTGCCAAACGTCAATGAAAGTCCGAATGGAATGCAACCTCGCCTGTTAACTCTGTCACTCAGGGCAGATCAAGAAAAGTGCAAGGATAAACAGAGATATGCAAGGGATTTTTAGGAGGAGACAGAGTCCCACAAGAGAGAAGGCAGGAAACTATAGTCCTGAACAAATAAAAATGTGAATTTATTTCTAAAAGGAAAACACGCACAAGAAAAGCAACTGATATTTTTGCAAAATGTACCTTGGGTCCTGTTTGAGTTATTGATGAGATTCAGGACATGTTGTCCTAAAATAATGGTAGCCTGGCACACTGAATATCTTAAACTGAAGGACTTTGAGAAAACAGCAGAAGTGGGAAGGTCTCTCTTACCCTCCTCTCTGCCTCACTTTTCTTCCCTGAAACAGGTCATAAAACTCCTACGTGAAAGGTTATCTTCTCCGTACTAAGAGGAAGGCATTCTTCTCACCAGAGATGGGAAATTTGGGGCTGAGAAATCTATACAAACCTTGTTAAATGAACCCTTATCCTCCTAGTTACTTCTTCACCATTTGCTACTCCTTGCCCAATCCCGTCTGTCTTATCAGACACAAGTTTATTATCACAAGTTATCACAAGTTTATTATCACAAGTTTATTATTTCTTTGCTAAAAAATAGAACAGCTTCCTAATCTGGGCACATCTTCAGGGACCTGTTGTCTTATGAAGGCTCCTACGTACATGTGGAAATTAGTAAAACTGGAATGTTTTTCTCCTGTTAATTCATCTTTGTCAGTTTGATTTTCAGACCCAGTCAAGAACTTCAAGAAGACAGGGGCGCCTGGGTGGCTCAGTGGGTTGAGCCGCTGCCTTCGGCTCGGGTCATGATCTCAGGGTCCTGGGATCAAGTCCCCCATCGGGCTCTCTGCTCAGCAGCGAGCCTGCTTCCCTCTCTCTCTGCCTGCCTCTCTGTCTACTTGTGATCTCTCTCTGTCAAATAAATAAATAAAATCTTTAAAAAAAAAAAAAAAAGAACTTCAAGAAGACTGAGGAAAACCTTTTCTTCCCCTACATAAGTGGTCAATGAGAACAGGAGAACATCATTAGTCATTAATGAACAACATCATTAGTCATTAATGAAATGCAAATTAAAACCACAAGGAGATAATACTATTATGCACTAGAATGATTATTTTTTTATTTTTAATTTATTTTGTTTTGTTTTTAAAGATTTTATTTATTTATTTGACAGACAGAGGTTACAAGTAGGTAGAGAGGCAGGCAGAGAGAGGGGGAAGCAGGCTCCCTGTTGAGCAGAGAGCCCGATGTGGGGTCTCGATCCCAGGACCCTGAGATCATGACCTGAGCGGAAGGCAAAGGCTTTAACCCACTGAGCCACCCAGGTGCCCCTAGAATGATTATTATTTAAAAAGAGATTATCAACACCAACATTTTTGTGAGGAGTTGGACAACCAGGACTTGCGTACATTACTGGTAAAGATGTAAAATCATACAACAATGGTCTATTTTGTACTTTGCGTAAGACATGTTTTTTGCAAACTGAGAAAGAACTGATAGAGTGTCCAAAATAAACGTGTAAAAACAATATAGGGCAACATAAAGAAAGCTGGTAAATTATGTACCGTTAATTTTAGTTTTAAAAATCTAGTTTAATGTTATAGTCTGAAACACCTCCTTCCAGTTCAGAATGAGGAATTTTACTCAAAACAGATTTAAATGTGGTATGATAATACAAAATCTGTATCACTATTATGATGGGGTTCAAGGCACACTATCCCAGAATTTGACACCTTAGCATGCTGAATATTTTAAGCTGAAGAAGTTTGAGAAAACAGCAGAATCATGATGGTCACTCTGACATTCCTTCTGCCCTTCTCCCTTAAGACAGGTTATTAAGCCTTCATGTGAGAGATGTCCTCCTTCAGAGGAAAAAAATATCCTTATCTCTGAAGACAAAAGGATGCTAAGAAAAATGGTAACAAAAAGGCATTGCAAAGTTTTCTCCAGTTTACTACATTTAACTCATAATCCCTAACCTATTATATCTATCCACAACTGTCCACTCTATCAACATAGCATAAATATACTCAGGTCTAGCCATTTCTTCATTTTCTTATGAGTCTTCAGTTTCTTATGAAGACACATATGTCATGTACAACATATTAATAAATATTTTTCCTATTAATCTGATTTTGTCACTAATTTTTAGACCCTACCAGGGACCTTAAGAGGACCAAGGGAAAGTTTTTCCTCCCCTATAGTTTCTTAAATTTTTAATTTATCTCCTGGAAGGATTCACATTTTTTAATTATTTCCCTTTACTAAACTCAGTAAAGAACATCGATCACTTTCCCATTGATACTCACTTTAGCGAGAGCCTTCTGGGTGCTCTCCTGAGTGATAGTGCTGAAAATCTGAGCAAATATCAAAAAGACAAGTTATTACCCATTTTCTCCACAAGCTTATAATCTAGTCACAGAGGCAATGATCTGGAATTCTAGCATTGGATTCTACCATTGGATTAATTCTTAGGCTTCAGGTGTTTCTTCCGGGGGAAACCTGTTAAAAATACATCCTGAGATGTGGGAATACATGGGGTAATTAGAAAGCCTTAAGTATTATGTTTCACATCGGCAGAGGCTTGGTTATTTTCTATATTCTCCTTGGATATTGGAAAGGATACACTAAAAGACAACTGGAGAGAAGTGTCATATGCTTTCATTGTTGGATAGAAAAGGAACCCAATTAAACTATATTTTCAGATCCTTAAGGAAAGGGAAAAGAAAAATGAAGCAAGCAGAGAATTAGCATTTATCTATCATCAACTACATATGAAGGATTTTACATGCACCACTAAGGAGCTTGCACCTTTTTAAGTTCATTTGGCTAGAAAAGGAAGTTGTGACATTGATTTCTTATTTCTGTTGTTCCCACCACATAATAAATTTTACTGATGTCCATGTCTTCCATCTGTATCTAGAAAATCCAAATCTTATTGTTGGAGAGTGGAAACCCATAGGAAATACTTAGTATCTTCTGAAAAGACTGTAAATTTAATGAGACACCTCTTTATTTGATGAAAACAAAAACAAAAGGAAACAAGGCAGAAACTGAGATATAATGTGGGAAAAAATACTTTCCGCCCTTATTGGATCAGGTTATTATCTTTGATTATCTTTGTCTCTTCTCCTTATTATCTTTGTCTCTAAATCTTCTTATTATCTTTGTCTCTAAATCATTTAAACATATATTACACTTAAATTTATATTTCAGTAATTCTAAAATAATTTCCCAAGGAATGACAGAATTGTGATTTACCCCATGAATTCACACTAAGGTAAATAGAAAAATCCTATGTTTTGGTAGGTAAACTTACGTTACCATCTAGTGGTAAAATATTAGAACCATGGACACAAACTCCCCGAGTCCTGGAGAGGAGCTCATTCATGAGCGCCCAAAATGCAAGACATTACACAATGATAATGTCAAAGGCAAGGACTACAATGTCTGTTAGGATCCTGTGGTCTAATTGCATTTAAATGGGTTCTCAGATGTGTAGATACAAGGTTAGATTACAGTAAATCTTTAATGCCTTATCAGGTGTTAAACAATGCTACTTTCAAACCTGGATGCCACGTAGTTTGTTATTTTTATTCAAATTGTAGACAATAGTTTATAAACATTCTTCCTGAATTAGCATTGGAAAACCACTAAGCCTAAGAAACAGGGATGCCCAGAAAACAATGGGGGTAGAGAGAATAGTATGAACTTTGAGTTGGATACAAGTTCAGAGATGGTTCTCTTGGGAAGAAGAGAACACTATAAATTACATAGTCTCAGCACTTCTCTGGATGTTTCCTCATAATCTGATGCTAACTTCCCAATTAGCAACTCTTTTCCATCAACCCATGGGAACACTGATAAAGGGGAATAATATCAATAGGTAAATTGTACCACATAAACCCATGAAGGCAGATTGCTTTGGATCAGGAGAGAATACAAGGGATTAAGATAGGGGACAGGTGCACTATTCATCTATCTTACATACACTTTTCTGAGAATCTGTCATATGCCATGTCCTTTGCTAGTTATAAGAGCTACAGTGAGTAAGCAATGGTCTAATGGGAAGAAATTAACTTATAATGGCAGTCCATAATAAGTGACATCACAGAGACCCACACAAACTCTTGTTGAACAAGGAATGAAGAAGAAACTGACAATGGGGATCAGAAGAATCTTCATGGATGAGGGATCAATTGAACTTGACATTGAATTATGAGTAGGGCCTTAACAAATGTTTAAGAACCTCAAAGGCCCAGAAACATCAGAAAACTCTCCTGCTTGAAAAACAGTAAGAAGCTTTAGACCTTCTAAAGAAGACAAACTTGTGTGCGGTGTTCCAGTAAAAGATTCTAAGTAGCCAGAGAGTAATAGATGGTGGGCAATAGGCAGAACAATGGAAATCAGTAACAGAGAACATAAGGAGGAAATTCATTTAAAACACATGTTGTTGACTCACTAGGTGCTATGTTTCTGTATTTCTGTGTTTTGTAATTTTATTTGGCATCCACTTAAAGAAATCAACCACCAAAAGTTAAGTTCTGTGAAAGCACTTTGTCTATTTTTATTACGGCTAAATTCCCTAGTGATTGGAAAAGTACCTGGCACATAGTTGCAGATAAGTAAACAAGTAAATATTTGTAAATTGAAATTTAAAGCTATTTAGTAAACATTTATTGAGTACTTGCTGTGCGCTGGCACTGTGACAGGATATGTTGTGTTGTCTTTTTATCACGAAGATTAAATTATAGGCAAGTGATAACTATAAATGGTGAGAAACAGGCTTTCTCAAATGACTTTCTCAAATGACTGGGAAATCTACCAGAACAGAAATGTTCAATATGGCAGTCACTAAGCATCTGTAGCTTCTGAGCAGTTGAAATGTGCCTAGTCTAACTTGAGATGTGCTATTAAGTATAAAATGCATTCCAGAATTCAAAGGTTTGGTACAAACACAAAAGAATGCAAAAGTATCTCACAGAAAAATTTTGTACTGATTGCATATCGAAATGTTTTAAATGCATTGTGCTAAATAAAATAAACCCTTAAAATTAAGTCACCTCTTTCTTTTTTGATTACTAAAAATGTAAAATTATATATGTAGTTTACTTTGTGTTTCTACTGGACAGTGCTTTGTTAGAAAATCAAGAATAAAACTTTTTTTTTAAATGTGTGGGTTGAAAAATCTCTATACAGTGATTTCCCTGATTATATTAATTTTGAGTACTAAAGGGAGGGATGAGTAGTTTGAAAAACAATTTGAGTGACTGATGTGAGTTATGTGGTTAAAAAAGACTACTCAATTCTAGGCAGTGACCTAATTCAATGCTTTATGATTCATGTGCAGATAAAAAGCCAATGTTGATTCTCCACAAAGCCTGGGATTCCTTACTGACTGGAAGAAAGTAAGAAACTTCAAATAGTTTTCTGGTAGGCATTCAGATTTGACCTACTGCTCCAGCTTATTCATGGAACCAGGTTCTTTGTGTTAAGTTCCACTTCCTGGATGGAGTAAAATAATACAATCACTGAAAATGGTAGAATTTGGGAGTTTTATCTATGAGTCTAGCCAAAGAGTGCTGGGACCTTCCTGTCAGAGCCATACCATCATGACCCAGTGTGTGCTTCCTGCCTGGAAATGCCTCCTCTCAGCCAACTTGCTAGCAATTCTCAGAAAGCTATCAGAGGTGTGTGTTCCCTTGTGAAATAGCAGTATAATGAAAATTCAACTCGAAATTCTGTGCTTTATGAGACTAGGAAAAAAATACATTAAGAAACTGGAATGCTGGAACATGGACAACAGCAAGGCTTGCTGGGCAGTGTTCCTCTGGCATGGGGAAGTTAAGAAAAAATTTGGTGTCGAAGAACAAGGGCACTTTAAGGAGCATACAGGCACCAGGCATTAGTAAGAGAGGAGGAGTCAGAAATCTAACAAATTGTTACATAAAATGAGAAAAAAATGGTGAAAAAACTCTTTCTGCCAGTGCAACTTGGGTTCACATACGGACAAGGTTCAACATAAATCTTGGGCAGTGGAATGACTGTAGGTGTGTTGTCCTTATTGCTCTTTGTCAAATATTCCTAGTTTTTTTGACTTTCTAGCACAGAACAGGATTTTGCTTTCTGGCAATCTTGTGTTTTGATAGGAGCATGGAATTAATTATATTCAACAAGTCATTTGTGGAAGCGATATAAGTCCCTTCTGAGCTAGAGTGCTCTATTATCAGCACAAAACTATCAATGCTATGTGGGATCTAAGACCTATAATTAACTGAGTCACATTTAAACTACTACCTTTAACAAAATAAGTAGAAACTAGCCAGAACTAGCCTTTCCATAACTTATTTATTATAGGGCTAGTTGACATAACAAAAAAGCTATACAACATAAAAAACCTATCCAATCTGCCAGACTTAAAATATTTAATCTTCTCTGTCTCTGTCTCCTTCTCTCTCTCAGGCTGTTAGTAAAAGGAACACAGGGTCTTAACCTCTAGGTTTCATTCCCCCCTCATTCCCAGTCCCCAACCAGTGGTACATAGTTTCCTAATGGTATAAATGCTATGCTTTTCTTTCTTTTTCTCTGGCAGCTGCCTACATTGTTGTTGTCGGTTGTATTCAACATGAAAACTCTTATCTATGTGGCAACCAGATTTGAGTTCTTTCAAATGTTAGAATAATGAGGGGATAGCATTCACCTCTCCAGTAGGAGCAAGAATTATCAAACTATGAAAGTTCAAGGTTTATATATCTGAAATGAGAATTTCCGTTTCTGAGATTGGGTCCCCTAGAATTAGTGTTGTTTGTTCCTTTGCTATGATTGGTTAAATGCAGAATAGTCAATATGATGTTTTAATCCCAGATGTAATTTATGTATATACTGGCTTTCAACCCTACCCATTTGGTGCTAGATTTTATAAATCATCAAATTAGACAGTACTCATATGTTGATGCTATGGCAATACCTAAAATTTAATGCACATTTTAACACTTGGGCACATTAAAAACACTTCCAGAGTTTTCTTTCACCTGTGGTGTGATGACTGCTAAGGTTCAAGATGGTGGCTCCTCCATCAACTTTTGTTTTCTGATTGACTGTAACTAAAGAGTTCTGTCATTAATAATCAGCCAAGTGTTGAAAAAAGAAAAGAAAATCAAACCTGGAGTTACTGGTCTGGTCATAATCTTTGTTACATTATTTACTAGCTATGTCACCACGGGAAAGCAAACCACCTTCTTTAAAATAAGGTCAACAATGCCAACCTAACTGAAGGCAATGCAGAACAAAATGAGCTAAAATAAATGAAAGGGAGTCTACAGATGCATAGTAATTCACACTATAAGAAGTAGTTACATTCGTCATTTTCTACTGAAACTTCTCTAAGTTCTCTTTTAAAACCCCTGTATGACCAGCAGCATTTGAACAGTGGTTAAGTCAAAGCAAAGCCAAAGATGGTCCTTTAGCTTTCCAGGGTAGATGGTGCTGACATCAACTGAAATAGAGATCACGGAAGAAGGTTTCCTGCTATGGTCTCAGAGAATAGAATGATTTACAGATCTAATTGGAAAAATGTGGGTATCTTTTTTCTTAAATCTTTTACACAGACTTTAAGAATGAAATTTCTCGTTTGCATGTTAGGAGCTGAGCTCAATCACCTTTTTTCCCCCAATACATAAGCACCCATATTAACTTTTCATGAACATCTAAATGAGATAGAACATTCTTTTCTGACTTTATCAGTCCTTCTCATATAAGTACTTAGTATTACTCACCACTCTTTCTCCCTTCCAATAGATTTTGGAGTTTCATTTCCAGGACTCAATGTATTTTGTCTCCATTTCTTTATCTCTCCAAAGGCTACATAGCAAGAATATAGAATCTTATTCTGGCATCTCCTTTAGTCTGTTTTGTTTTGGTACTACTAGATTTCTATTTTTTGTTTGTTGTTTGTTTATTCTTCACCTAGGAGAAGATCACTCCTTGAGCCACTAAACAGTTTGTGTCTGTTGGTGCCACGTTTGTCAGCTGTGACTGTCCTCCTATATTTCGCCTCTCTTAGCATAACTTAGCATAACTGCTGTCAATCTTGCCCACCTTGAAGTTTGAGTAATAATACATAGTTATAGTTTATTGATATTTTGACTTTGCAAGTATGCAAAGTAGCGTTTTAATTAGCATTTAGAGAGGATTTGGGTTTTGTGAACAGAAAGTAAAATCTTCAATCTATCATCCAGGAGATCCTTAATTCATTCTTCAAACAAGTATAATTTACTTACTAAATACCTATACTATTGATACTACAGGAGGCATCTAAGAAGAAATAAAATGCATCAAATTGATCCTCAGTTTACAGTCTAGTTGAAGAAAAGAACTACATCTATCAACTATTTTAGTTTTGTTTTTCTAAAATATTTCAATTCCCTGTTGCCTTTACCTACAGATAAAATGGATTTGGGCAACTGCCTTACATATCCGGACTATGTAGAGAGTCTACCTAAAAATAAATTAAGATTTCAGTGAGGTACTTTTTAATAGCAATTTTTTTAAAAGAGAAATCCTTAGTAATTTCCTTCAAAGTTTACTTGATTTTGTTTAGGTAGCAGTCTTACTTAAAATGTTTGTCAGTCTAATTTGGTACTTAAGTAAAAATCTACTCATATAACTTATGTTCAGAATGCCAATATATAAATGAATAATTGAGGGAATTCACAAAGAATTTAAAGAAAAAAACACTTAGAATTATTAATTATATTCCCAGGCTAAAGTTAATTCAGTTCTCAACTTAATTGTCCCATGGAGACCTATCCTTTATCACCTATACATACACCACACACACACACACACACACCATGCAATACATATTTTAATTTAGTCCAATAGGAAACTATTATTCGCCAAAAGCTTTGTTTGATTTCCATACTTTCAAAAACCTCCTCAGATCTATTTCCCTGCTGTCCTATTTTTTTTCTAGCTCTATCCTGAAGAAAGCCTCTCTGTGATTTGAAACATTTCCCAGTGTCTATTGCAGTGGCTAATTTTTCATCTTATTAATACCAATAATATGATGCATTCAAGCACTCTGCAGTGTTTTGATAAGATTCCATGGGGGTCTAGCCTTTTCCAGTTATATAAAAATGTTCAAAAAATAAAGCATCAGGGCAAAAATATATGCCCTGCTGACCATTTGTACCAAAGGAGATTAGAACACACGGTGGAAGCTTGTTCTATAGAAGTATTTTCTGAAGACAGGAGCCATGCAGAGGGCCTCATTACCTTCCGAACACTTCAAAATGAAAAATGGGAGGAAAGTATCTGGGGAGGACTGGACAACAAGACACCACGCTAAATAGCATACCCATTATGTTAAGTAAAGGGGGGTGTATAATTTAGAGAATACTGATTTCAATTCCCATTTCAATAAAATGAGGGAAAAAATGATGGTTTCAAGAGGGGAAAATAAAGTATTATTCTTTTATCAGACAGGTCACTCTGAGTTTGCTTACTCATTCCTTCCATCTCCCTCAATCTCAACACCAAAAAGAGAAGAAAAAGAATACTGGCTTAACGGTGTCATCAACAAAGGAATTAACAGATTTATTTAATTCACCATAAAACTTCAGGAAAAAATAATTTGTAACATTTGAATCATGCAACATTTTTCATAGATGATCCATATGAGAAATTATGGTGAGCCTTGGAGCATATATAAGTTTCAGGAAATTGTGAAATTTTGGTAAATCTTAATATATCATAACCAATTCAGCATTTCTGAGTGCTAAATTTCTAACTTGCTCTTGAGAAGTAATGCTATAAATTATTTGAAGAGTAACTTTGTTTAATGTGTTAGAAGATATAAATAATTAATACTAATTAATACTTCCAGTAATATTTTATTATAAAAGAGTAATAGCCCAACTGCAGAAAAGAAAAATATTCTGTTTCCTACCACATTTGCTGTGACAAAGGGTATTAGTATTATGAAATCTCTGCCCCAGGAACTGCCTGGAAGTTATT
This sequence comes from Meles meles, assembly GCF_922984935.1. Lineage (NCBI taxonomy): Eukaryota > Metazoa > Chordata > Mammalia > Carnivora > Mustelidae > Meles > Meles meles. The sequence goes on along the minus strand of NC_060069.1, from coordinate 132,835,281 downwards.
TCTCATGTCCTCATTTGGCTCTCTGATACTAAGTGAGGTTAAATAAAAGATAACATGATCCAAACAGCATAATAAAAATAATAATAAATACATAAAAACAAAAACCCTCAAGAGCTCAAAAAAATCTTAGAGACAATAAAATGACTATATCGATTTTTATATAAATAAAAAAATCAACTTTTTACTATTATCTTAGCCCAAATGGCTTAATTTTAGCTTTCAGTTCTCTGCTTCATTTATTCAATTGGTGACAGAGCTTTTGAATGTGCTAGGAAAGCTTTGATCACTATCTCAACTATCCACACATCAAAGAGACCGCTGTATGTGTGTCTTCTGTATTTCTCCTGGCACTGTATTCACCAGAGATTTTATTGGACATAAAAGATTTTATTTGTGTCACAGAATCCTTCAAAATTGATTCAGATTTCCTTTTCACTCTTATTAATGGAAATTAACTATATCATACTCTTTATAATTGATTATTTGATCTAAAAGCTATATATGAAATGTTCTTTTTTTAAAAAAAGATTTTATTTATTTGGGTGAGAGAGAGAAAGGGAGAGAGAGAGAGAGCACAAGCAGGGGTGGGGTGGGTGGGCAGAGGAAGAAGCAGATTCCCTGCTGAGCAGGGAGCATGATGTGGCACTTGATCCCAGAACCCTGGGACCATGACTGGAGCCAAAGGCAGGTGTTTAACCAACTGAGCCATCCAGGTGCCTTGAAATGTTCTTAATAAAGCACATAATTTCTTTAAATATGCTCAATTAAACTTTGAATGGATTTGCTTCATTACAATGCAAAAAAGAAAAATATAGCAAAAATGAATTACTTGAAGTTATTGCTTGTTCCCTTTTAACATGTTAGTTGAATTTTTACAATGGAGAAATTTAGACTTACAATTCAGTTATGCGAAATACGAATGACAATGACTTTGGAGGAGTTAAAAATACTGTATAGTTACAGTTTTTCAGGAACGTTCTTATAAAAGCACAACACAATAACAGCATTCTCTCTTATGATGGAAACATAAATAAAATTATTTGGATCTGGAAAAACAGTATCTACTGTTTTTACAAATGTGCTTTTCCTACCCCTCAGTTCTTGGTATAGTACCATGGGGCAAAATTAGGGTCCACATTCAACTCACTCTACCTGCTACATTTTGCAAATAGATTGAATAAAAGAAAATACAGGGTAGCAATTCATGTGGAAACTCTAATATTTCTGATGAGATACCAATGTGTTAATACATAGTTTTTGTTAAATTCAACTTTTTAATTAAGTTGTTGACATATTAAGATTGTCATAATGTAATATATGTAATTATAATATAATTACATTGTAATATATGTCAACAGGTAAGTCAAACAGAGGACAATGGGAATTATCCATTAGCAGTCATTAGATCACACTGGAAAGACAACTTTCTGGAAAAACTAAAAACAAAGAAACAAATAAAATAATTCAACATCTTCCATTGAGCTTTAGGGCTATAAATCTGCTCATAATTATTTAAGGTAATTGTGAGCAAAGACTTGAATGCATTATGACAATTATCCTGTGCTTTAAAAATGTAGCATCAGATGGTTTTGACAGCACTTCACATCAACTACTGAGACACTTAAGTTGCAAGTATTCCCCAAAGAAGAAGTAATATTCTCTGAAGTTGCATGGAAGATGGAAGCCCTCTGAACTACCTGAAGGGTTTAAGGTGGGTTTAGCCCTTCTGGTCTCTGACTATGTCTACAGAAGCAAAGGGAAGTGGAGATATAAAGCAATTATCCTGATTAACCAAGCAAAAAAATAATTCTCTGCAATTCAGAAAGAGGCAATTGTTGAGGCATGAATTATCCAGACTGTCTACTATCTATGTTGATTGAATTCATCAGGTATTACCATGCTACTTTATCTTGTTTGTATGGACAATAAAAAAAAGTAATATTGTGAAGTACATTTAACATCCAATGTTGTGCCTGTATCTCTTTAGCACATCAAACATACGCTAAAGGAAAGGTATATTCCAGGAGATCAAGTACACATTAGAATAAGATGAAGATGAAGGAAAATTCCAATATTTTGAAATGAGAATTCTATGGCCCTAATGACCACATAGTGTCCATAAACACCTCAGGCCAGAAATATACAAAAAAGAAGGCTAGATCATGGATAATCCAGTGATATATACCTCATTTCAACCTCAGGGACCTCACACCTATGTAGAAGAACGTGGCCAAATAAAGTATGCAGAGAGATAACTAGACAAAACCAATTTTTAATAGGTGATATGAAAACTAAATAAATGGTTGACATAGAGGGTGATCTATGTTAGGGTACTCAGTCAAGACTTCCTTGAAAAGATGTATCAAGTACTTATTTTTTGGATCGGTGGCTTAAAACAACACACATTTATTATCTCATGATTTCCTTATGTCAGGCATCGTCTATAAACTTAGCTTGATCTGTTTTGGGGTTTCTCATAAGACTGTCATTAAGGTGTCTATTAGGGCTAAGATTACATCTGGAGGTTCAACTGAGGAAGGATCCTCTTCCAAGCTCTGTGATGTGGTTGTTGGCCAGATTCAGTTGTTTCATTATTGGTCTGAAGACTTTAGTAGATAGCTGTTGGTCAGGGGTCTGTTTCCAGTCCTTGCCATGTGAACTTATCAACATTGGAACTAGTTTAATCAAAACCAGAAAGGCTGAGGGTCTTCTGGCAAGACAGAAGTCAGAATCTTTGTAATCTGATGAAAGTGACATGTTCTCTAGGTTGAGATAGCCTCCTGATTAGGAGAAAGTTATTACAGAAGAGGACATAGAGCAAAGCCATGAATACCAGAAAGCAGGGTCTCCATGATTGGAGGCCACAGTAGACATTATCTACCAGAGAAGATGTCACCCCAGCCCAACCATGAGACAAGTACGGGGAGGAATGCCCCAGTCAAAAGGAAATGCTGAGGGCCCAAAGTGGAAAAGCCAAGTATTCAAAGAAGGAAAACAGAATAAATAGAAAATTATGAGTGATGGGGAGAATGTTAGAAGATAAACTGCAGTTCAGGTCAGGTAAATCCTCATAAGCTACACTAAGTAGCTTAATTTTATTCCAAGTGTAAGAAAATCCATTCATGGTTCTTTGGCAGGGAAGTCACATCGTTTCATTTACTCTCTAAGCAGGCAGCTGAGCCTGTTTGGAGAATGGAAAGGATATCATAGCAGCAGCAGTGATCAGATGAGACGCGAGGCAAGACAACTGACTGTTCTGGATTGAGGTGGTGACAGTGGCAACAGAGGAAATACAGCACATTGAAGACATATTTTAGAGGTAGAATCAACATGGCTTGAATGTGGAGGGGGAGGAAGAGGGATACTTTTAAATCATATAATGCTAAATTTTATGGCTTACACAACAGGGTTGAGGGAATGACTGTACCATTGACCGAGATGAACGAGACTGTGGATTGGGAATAGGAAAACAATCTGAAGAGAAAAAAATTGCAAGTTTAGTTTGTTAAACTCAAGATGTCTGTGAAACTTTAAGTAGAAATATCAAACAGGCAATTGGAAATAAATGTCTGGAGCTCAGAGGAAAGACCGGGCTAAATATTGAATTACATAAAATTAATGGAGTTTGGACATAACCAGACACGCTAGAAAATGTATACTAATAAAGAATATTATATTTAAGTTTGAACCCCAGATCTGCCATCAAAGAGCTGTGTATTTCTAGGCAAACCACGTTGTCACTTTGAGTCTTTCTTTTGTTGGTTGTAAATACATGTATGATTTAACATGTGTGAAATGTAAACTATATCATGTCTCCAGGAATTATTATTCAATTAACTATGTGACCTTGGTTAAAATATGTAGCTTCTGTTTCCCTTATTTCTCTGCATGAACAGATAGACCTTATGAAATCTGAGGTCCCTTCCAACTTCAAAATTCTATGATTAAAATACAGTGTATATTCACAATTACACAGAGTGATTTTCTATTTAAAAAATTTTTCAAAATGAACATTTAATTTAGCTCCTAATTAGTACATTGGATAGAGTATGCACGAATTTTCAAATATTTTAATATAATCATCATTTTATGGAGAAAAACCAGAACTGAAGTAAATACAATCCACAGGAGTTTTATTATAGTATCTTAGCAAAATAAATATTCAGCATTAGATAGCAACTATCTAATTTCAACATTTCCTTACCATCTTCATGCCTACAATAATACACAATCAGAGTATATTTAATAAGTTCTGCAAAAGAAGGTAAATGAAAAGAAATCATCTTTTTTTCATTTTACATTGGGCCAAAAGAATCCAACCCTTCTATTTAAAAACAAAAATTATTGTATTGGCCTAAATTATCCAAATTGGCTATTTCTTTTCTTTAGCATTTACCTTTGTTGCTTTCTCTATCAAAACCAGTCTTGATTAGCCCTATTATGATTATAGAGTTAATGTGCCTTTTAACAAAATTAACCTTATTGTAAAATAGACAATCATCTTAACAATATTTGCATATCTGTTTAGTATGAGAAGTTGCAAGTTGAAATGTTCATGACTTTTCAAAAAGCAACAAATTCATTATCTAAGCATTATAATTCACATTGTAATATATAAACATTAGCAACTGCTTAAGCTATTAAGCAAATACTCTGATTTGAATTTAATTTCTTTTTGTTTCTTTCATCACAATGCTTCGTTTTCCACAATAGTTCTTATGTATGTAGATACTCTTCTTAGGCAATTAAAATGTAGTCATTTTTAGGGAATGATTGCAAAATTTCCACAATGAAATTCCATACTTGTTCTCCCTCAATGACTCCTTAAACAAAATTTTTGTTTGTTTGTAGTTTTAGTATAATAAACAAGACAGAATCTAAAAGCATCCTTTTTTCTCATTTCATCTCTCCTACCCCACAACGATTTGTTACACTTCTTTGCTAAAGTACTGAAAATTAATAGATGAGATTAAAATTAATAGATAAGGCTTGCCCCCATCTCCCCCATCCACATAGTGCTATCACTACCATAAAAAACATTAGCTGTGGACTCCTAAGAGTAAAGTGACAGTCTGCCTATGTTAGCCGCCTTCTTTCTTTCTTTTTTTTTTTTTTAAGATTTTATTTATTTGTTTAAGAGAGAGAGTGAGAGAGAGAGTGCAAAAGCCAGGGGAGGAGCAGAAGGAGAAGCAGATTCTCTGCTGAGCAGGAAGCTGGACATGGGATTGGGTCATGACCTGAGCTGAAGTCAGATGCTTAACCGACTGAGCCACTCAACACTTTCCACTATTCTATGAAGCTTTTATAAAAGAGGGATTTGGTTTTCATTATTCTTAGCCAAATAAACCATGACCCAACGACCCAAACAATTTTTCTACTTTCATCAAATTTTAATTAAAATGATAAAAACATAAAGGTGATATCAAAAGTGTGAGGTCAAAAACAATACTCAGTTGTCTATTTAGTATGATGTGAGAGTCCATGGAATGCTCTCCCTTGGCTGTGTCACTACCCTGGAAGGCAGAGAGGAGCACAAAGGATACAATGACAGCTAAAGAGGAGGTGAGTCTGACCTTTATTTCAGTTTGTAAAAACTAGTGAAACCTTCCTTCTCCGTGAGAACACTTCTTCCGTGGCATCTATATCCATGTGGGCTTATGAGTCAGAGGAGCAGACTCATGAGGAAATGCTGGACTGCTAGAATTTAATACTTCAGTGAGCCTTGACCTCAAGTGTTTTTATAATTTTGTATAAGTTTTCAGCTTTCACTTGCCTCAGTACCTGCGGCCACTCGTTAGCATCCTCCCTCTGCTGATCCTTCAGATACTTGTCATCCCAGCTCCTGGCGTCTCCACTACCTTTATGTCTTGCTACCAAGCAACAAAGCCACAATTTGACTCTGGTATCGCTGTGAATTGCTCCTCCAATATCTTCAACCTGGGGTGCCTGGGTGGCTCAGTGGGTTAAGCCTCTGCCTTCGGCTCAGGTCGTGGTCTCGGGGTCCTGGGATCGAGTCCCGCATCGGGCTCTCTACTCAGGGGGAGCCTGCTTCCCCCTCTCTCTGCCTGCCTCTCTGCCTACTTGTGATCTGTCAAATAAATAAAATCTTAAAAAAAAAACTTCAACCTAAAATTTTCCTACAATCTGTCATAGTTTAAGTATTATCTTTATTTCACATTTTAATTAAAGAATCAGCAGGCTGTTCAATTGGGAAACGTGTTGAAATTAAGGAAGTATCCTGAATTATTTATTTGATAATTTCTTCCTCTCCTTTTATTGGTCCTCTCTTTCTGGAACTTATATTATTTGGCTACTAGGCATTCTTGACCAATCTTTTACATTTCTTTTCCTTTTATCTTTTCATTTCTTGGTCTCTTTTCAGTCTCCTTTCTGACAGTTTTCTTCCACTTTACATTCTATCCCTTCTGGAAAGTTATTCATTTTTTGCACTTGCATTTTTAATTCCCAAAAGCTGTTTTTGTTTTCTAAGTCATTTGTTAGTTTTCTTTTTTGAGTATCATATATTTTGTCTCCCTAAATTTATAAATAAAGTCCTGTTCCCTTGGGTTTCTTATTGCAGAGTCTCTCTTAAAGTTGCCTTTTCTGTTTGAATACTTTGCAACACACTGCCCATCAGAGGCTTCCCTTAATTATCTGATGTTCTTTGACTTCCTGATCACATAGAGCAAGTACAGCACTAAAACAATGTTTGGAAATTTCTTTAGCATTCGGTGGGTTGAGGGGTAGGCTTATTCAGTGCAGGTTTTTGGTAGAGTGAATTATCTGAACCATTTCCATATAGAATCTTTGATTTTAGTTTTACATTTTTTAACTCAGGCTGATCACAGTCCCTAGAAAATGCTCAAACAAATCCTACCTGTGGGGTCTGTTCTCATTGCCGGATAGTAGAAAAGGACTGAGGAGTACTAACACTCAGTTTATAAACTTTGAATTAAATCCATCATTTTCAGTAAAGTCCCTCTGTCCTCAGCTGTGCTTGGGGGCCTCTGGTTTACAGCCATTCCAGAGAATGAACTAGAGCTTTAGTGTTCTGCTGGCTTAAACAGAAGCAGTTGTGGAAAAGCAGAGGAAGGGATTTGGTGGTTTGGCAACTTCTTGGTCTCCTAATGCTACTGAGATTGGACCCCACACTTGTGCTTTGTATCTTTAATATAAATTGATTGCTTCTAGGCTTCCTAACCATTGGCTAGGTTTCTGCTTTCTCAAGACTGCTATGTCATTTACCAATCACCCAACCATCTGCTTTATGGTTTCAATGTGCTTTGCTGTTTTCTTTGCTTGCATTATCGTTTTGTTGTAGATTTAGTTCTTTAAAATACTCATTTACTATTTTTTTTTAAGATTTTATTTATTTATTTATTTGACAGACAGAAATCACAAGTAGGCGAGAGACAGGCAGAGAGAGGAGGAAGCAGGCTCCCCATAGGGCAGAGACCCTGATGCGGGGCTCGATCCCAGCACCCTGGGATCATGACTTGAGCCGAAGGCAGAGGCTTAACCCACTGAGCCACCCAGGCGCCCCTCATTTACTATTATTTTATTGGAGTTTGAGAATGAGCAAAACTAAAGATGTCACTCTTTCAGCCTTACAGAAATCCAAACTCACTCACCAATTTGATGATATTTACCTTCTTGATGGTTTTATTCTTCCAACTGTACATGTTCTACCATCCCAAACCTCAAGCCATTACTAGCCATTTCAGTGAGACTCAGTGTAGCAATTTAAATCTTCCACATCATTAATTTACTTCCATTTACAAATTGTCAGTTTCATAAGCTAGAATGCTTCATCCTTCCCCAAGGCCCCTATCCCAATATGTTTTCTTCTTGTGACAAAGTATTGCTAGAAAAAGTCACGAAAGCATATAATCAAATTTTATTCCAAACCTGTAATTATGATAGGGCTTCTTTCTTTACTTACTCAAAACTCATTTTGCTATATAATCAAAGCCCTGAATCAGCAGCAGAATTTTTCTAGTCTCCTAACACTCTCAAAACTACTCTGATCATAACCTCATCATTGCTGTGAATCAGTAGAGACCATGCAAAACAGGTTTCCACAATTCTTCTCTTCACCTCAGTGCTACTTCTTCAACCATCATTCCTTCTGCCTTGTTATCTTCAAACTACAGCAGATTTTCTTATACGTTTTCTAATGCCGTCATGTGCCAAATGCATATTTTATCTGACTTTCTCTCATTCTGGCTCCAATTATTCAATCTTCTCATTCTGGCATCTGTAATACCTCCTAGAATGTTTAGATCCATCCTATACCAAAAACAAAACAACTATGAGCCGTTACTTACAGAATATCCCTTGAGTTTACTACAGTAACTCTCCCTTTTCCACTATGACCAAATTTCTAGTAAAAAGTATTCAATAGCACTCATGCAATCTTATCCCTATAAAAATCTGTATTCCAGGCCAGTACTTTACTAAAGCTGGCTTTCAAAGGTAAACAGTAAGTGATTGCAGTGATTTCTTTCTCTTATTTCACCTTCCTTCCTCTCTCTATAGAATTTTAAATTGTTCGTTACGACATCCTTCTTGAAGTCTCTGATGTTTTTTGGATTCCATACCACTACATTTTCGTTGCTTCCTCTCAGACTTCTGGATACTCTGTGTTTGTTACTTTTAATCTCTTTCCTGACCACCGTAAGCATCTCTTCAATGTTTATTCTTCAATCTATTTCAGATTATCTCCTTCTTAGCACTTTTTCTCTTGATTTTAAGTTTCCCATGGCTTTGGCAATCATTTTGAGTAAATGACTCCAGAGCTTACATTTTCATTGCTAATTTCTCTTCCAGGACGCACTGCTGCATCAGTATTATGATAAATAATGTAAATGATTTCCAGTACTCTATGATTCTAATATTTGATAGCGAAAACACTTACGGATGCTCTGAATTTACCCTTTTTCTCTTTTACATGACCAAATATGTAACAGCTTAAAACTCCCAGTCCTACTTTATATCTCCTTATGCAAGAGTAGAGACATATATTCATTCATTAACTCCACGCTGGAAGCTAACTCATCAAGAAATATTACTCTCTTGTTTCTGCTATCTGAACATTAAAGGATCAAAGAGAAATATATTACACAATCTGTAGCAAACTAATATTTTCCTATCTCAAAATTGGTTGCTGGTATTTAGTATTAGTTCGGATGACAAATACAAATATTAATAAGGATTCACGGGCATAGTAGTTAACCAGGAGTCATCTAGTCCTATAACTCTCTACCTAATCACTTTAGGAGAAATTGTACGTTCATAAATACAAAGTAAAAAAAAAAACTGGAAAAACTTTTTAAAAACATTTTATTTATCTATTTGGCAGAGAAAGGATGACAGTGAGACAGGGAACACAAGCAAGGGGAGTGTGAGAGGGAGAAGCAGGCTTCCCGCTGAGCATGGAGCCTGATCCAGGGCTTGATCCCAGGACCCTGGGTTCATGCCCTGAGTCAAAGGCAGACTCTTTTTTTTTTTTTTTTTAATGAAGGCAGACACTTAACCCACTGAGCCACCCAGGCACTTCAAGAAAAAAGTTTCCAAAACAATAAGACTGACAAAGGAGTAATATCCTACAACACACACATTCACACACATATAGGGAGACAGAGAGAAAAAGTGATTTAAACAATTAATAAGTAAACAAAGCAAACTACTCATTAAATGGGCAAGAGACATGAACAAGCAAGTTGCATATATATATATATATATACACACATACATATATATATACACACACATATATATCAAAATAATCAAAAAATATAGCTATATTAAATCTTCTGAAAATTAAAAAGCTTAAAAGTAAAATAATGCATTATAATTATATTCTTATGAGTTTGCAAAGTTTAAAAAGAATTTTACTATCAGTATCAGAAAAGGTCCAGAGAAAGAGTCACACAATTTTGGGAATTTGAAAATTGTCACATGTTTTTGGACAGGCAATTTAATGACCCAGATCACCAAACAATAAAAGACAAACTTATTAATTCATATATGAGTATAATCTATGAAAAATTTTTACAAATGATCTTTTAGATTAGATGTGTGCTATTCCATAGGGAGGTTAAAATCTTTTTTAGCGATTATATGAATTTTTTCCAATAACAGTCAATATTCATCCTATTCAATCTTTGAAACTATAATATTTTACTTCTTATAATTTAAAACTAAAATTACATGATTATCAAATCAATAATTTTTATTCATATTTTACATACCTTTCTTTTTCATTAAAAGATTGGTTTTTATATTTAATAAAATTAAGAGATATTTCTGAATTTTTTATACATGATTATTTCTTAACTATGCTCCAAAACTTACACCAGAATTCAAAATATGTATGTATATATAATTTATGAAAGAAATATCATAATTTTATCATAATTTTTGCCTCCTAAATAACTGATAGTTTTAGCTTTATAGGGCATTGGACTATATGAAATATCAGTAAAGAGTGGGGCATCTGGGTGGCTCAGTCAATTAAGCCTCTGCCTTGGGCTCAGGTCATGATCTCTGGAATTTTTTTTTTTTTAAGATTTTTTATTTTATTTATTTGACAGATAGAGATCACAACTAGGCAGACAGGCAGGCAGAGAGAGAGGAGGAAGCAGGCTCCCTGCTGAGCAGAGAGCCCAATGTGGGGCTCAATCCCAGGACTCTGGGATCATGACCTGAGCTGAAGGCAGAGGCTTTAACCCACTGAGCCACCCAGGAGATCCATGATGTCTGGGATTAAACCACTTCTGGCTCCCTACTCAGCAGGAAGTCGGCTTCTCCCTCTCCCTCTGCCCCTCTACTATGCTTATGTTCTGTCTCACTCTCACTCTCAAATAAATATATAAAATCTTTTAAAAAAAGAAAATTCAGTAAAGAATTAGCATTTAAATTTACCACTGCTTTATAACTTATAAACATGGATATGAATAGGTTCATTATGCTAGATTATATCGATTGCATTTAGTATTCTATTACACAGTATGTTTTTAATATTTACTTTAGCTTTTGGTATTTTTGTAACATTCCTTGGAATATATTTCCCATACCTATTTGATATTAAAATTACATCATGTGTTTGTTTGCTTATTTTGCTTTATTTTCTTTTGGTTTGGTTTCTTTCCTGGCAGAAAGTTAAGTGTGATCGGTTAATCTGACATTTTAAATTGGCTTCAACGAGTAGGTTACATTGAGGACATTTTCCCTAAAATCACTAGGGTAAATCTTAAGTTTCAAAATTCTGACAAATATTTTTAAGGTACATGATAAGACAAAATATTTTATTTAAAGAATGGCATATTGCAAAGATGTACTGAAATTAATATATTATTTCTATAAAAATAATATATTTTTCACCAGTTTCTGGCACTACTGATTTAAACACTGTGTCTCTAAGTAATAACAGCAAATAAAATTAGTAGTTATTTGACGTTTCAGAAATAGTTTCTACATCTCCTCCAGAAAATGAAAAAATAAACGATCTAAATGTAATATTTTCAATTACTTGCTTTCGAGTGAAATTGAAAGAGCTCCTAATATAATTATTAACTAGTAGGTCATTCAAAATAATTTTTATAAGTAACACATTTTTACTTTGGACCTAATAAATAAAAATAATTTAAAGAATTCCCATTGATAGCAAAATTCCTTTATCATAGTTTTACCTATTCAAACAAGGTATTTCAGTGCTTACCTTTACGGACAGCAATAAAATAAAAACAAAACAAAAAGGAAACAAAATTGATGCTGAACTTATCTTATTCTAGATTTAAGTAATATACATCGGCAAATACAAACTACTTGAAAAATTATCCTCTTTTGTCTTATTGAGATACATTTCAAATACTCTTTGTTTAATACATATTAATCAAAATTACTAACATATTTATAGTTTTTAGTCTATTATATATGAATGTTCATTGAAATAAATAACACAATTCAGAATTTAAAAATTTTTTTAACTTTGTCTTTTGAGACAATTTTATCAAACATTACAAAAATATAATAAATAGAAAGTAGAAACCCTGGATATTCTTCTTGAAGTTCCTGCAAATGTTAACCTCATACATAACCACAAATACAGTAGTAAAAATTAAGAAATTAGCATTGATTCAGTATTGATTCAGTGCCAATCAACAGATCTTATTCAAGTCGTTGCAGTTGTCTGGTTCATGTCCTTCTCCTGGTCCAGGATCCAATTCCTGATCACACATTGCATTCAGCTGTCATGTGTCCCAGTCATCTTTGACAGTGTTCTTCCATCTTCCTTGTCTTTCATAATCTTGAGACCACTGATAAGCCCTGGACAATTATTTTATAAAGTATCTCTCACTTTGAGTTGTATGATATTTCCTCACAAGTAAATTCAGGTTATTCATTTTAGGCAAGAATACAACAGAAGTGATGTGCCCTTCTTAAGGAATCATACCAGGATATATCAACATATTGTTGATATATCCAATTCCTAGTGATTATTTTAAAATGTCTATATGCAAATATTATATTCTTCGCAGTATTTATCCTTGCAGTGAAAAAAATTTAGTTGAAATATCTACAAGAGGATATGCAGTTTTTCAAAATTCTGTTAAAAATGCTTTAAGGGAGATCATATGATAGTTGTCTTTCTCCGATTGACTTATTTCACTAAGCATGATACGCTCTAGTTCCATCCACATGTCGCAACATGGGGGGGTAGGGGGATAGGAGAAGAATAAATGAAACAAGATGGGATTGGGAGGGAGACAAACCATAAATGACTCTTAATCTCACAAAACAAACTGGGGGTTGCTGGGGGGAAGTGGGATTGGGAGAGGGGGAGCGGGCTATGGACATTGGGGAGGGGAGGCGAACCATAAGAGACTATGGACTCTGAAAAACAACCTGAGGGTTTTGAAGGGTCAGGGGTAGGAGGTTGAGGCAACCTGAGGGTTTTGAAGGGTCAGGGGTGGGAGGTTGGGGGAACAGGTGGTGGGTAATGGGGAGGGCACGTTTTGCATGGAGCACTGGGTGTTGTGCAAAAAGAATGAATACTGTTACGCTGAAAAAATAAATTAAAAAAAATAAATAAATAAAAAAAATGCTTTAAGGATATTTAGGTAGACAAGTGTATTGAAATGTTGAATTATGAGAAACAAGGAAAATGGATGCATGAAGGTATGTAGTCAAGAGAGATTTATTTTTTAAATATGAGAGAGAGACCGTATTTGTTTGCTAGTAGGAATAGCCTAATAAAAGGCAGAAAATGCAATATTATTTCAATCACAACTTTTAAGAAAGAAAATTGTCTATCAGCCACATAGTGGAATCCTATACAACTTTTTAAAATGCTCATTATTATTGTTGATACACAGTGTTGTTTACTATTTTCTGTTTAGTAAGAATATCAAAATTTAAAATAACATGTAGAATATGAGTCCACTTTTGAAGTGTGTATACATGTCTATTTCCTCAGAATAACCTCTAGAAAGATATGATTCTAAATGCGATTAAGCCTAAAATTGAGTCTTTCTGCTTGGTTGACATACATTTTTATCATGGAATTTTGTACTCTTATTTTAAGAATTCAAAATAAAAAGCAAAGTCTTAATGTTGGTTAAAATTAATTGCATACTTATGCCATACAGGGAGGTATGTCTAGATGGTTTCAGTGTTCCAGTAAAAATGCAATTATTTTTCTTTTTTTTTTTTTAAGATTTTATTTATTTATTTGACAGAGATCACAACTAGGCAGAGAGACAGGCAGAGAGAGTGGGGGGAAGCAGGCTCTCTGCTCAGCAGAGATGCGGGGCTCGATCCCAGAACCCTGAGACCATGACCTGAGCCGAAGGCAGAGGCTTAACCCACTGAGCCACCCAGGTACCCCAAAAATGCAACTATTTTTCAAATAGTAAGCTTTCTCTTCCTTTAAAAAACATTAAATATTTGCATAAATTGTGGATTTTCACTTTTAAATGCAAGCTTACATAAAAACAATGATCAATAGACTGTTTTTAGTGAAGAATTACATATTTATCAGGCACGAAGACATATGTAGGTCCTGAGAAAACAAAGGTGAATGTTATCCGGTCAGACATCTATAGAGGTTCAGACTTTCATTACACACTATACCACAATGTAAAAAGGTGCTCAAATAGACTTAAAATTTATAACCATAATTCCATATAACATTTCACATGGATTTCACACATATTACCTTACTTATTTTATTTTTAATTTTTGTATTTAAGTAGGCTTCATGTCCAGCATGGAGCCCAACATGGACCCTGAACTCACGACCCTGTGATCAAATTCTGAGCTGAGGTCAGGAGTCAGAATCTTAATCAACTGAGTCACCTCCATGCCCCCATATGACTTAATTCTGATGATGATCTTAACCAGTAGGTAAGAAAATAATACTTAAATTTGTCAATCAGAAAACACTTTATGAAGTAATGTTCTAGGGCTCATAAATGGTTTTAAGATTATAAAAAGGCAAAGCTGAGGAACTCTCAGATTAAATAGTTCAGAAAGCTTAAGTGGTTTTCTTAATTTCACAGACTGGTAAGTATTAAGTTATAATCTTAACTAAGATCTTCAAATTAAATCACACACACACATTTAATTAATATTTTATCTACATTCCTGGAAACTGGCTAGTCTTCACTGGAATGAATGATAATTTATTTGGAAGATTAGCTACACACTATATAATCAGATTACTGTTTCTTTGTATCTTCAACATGAAAGTTTTAAATGTCAACAGGAAATAATTATCTAACATTTTAATAGTCAAAAATAAATACATGAAATTATTTTTCTTATCCTTTCATTTTCAACCTTACACTGTGACTCCATTCTGTCATGAACTATCATCCTAAATTCTATAATATTTTCTTATATTATTTGTTTGCTAATCCATAAGATTTTTGAGGTACGGTTACTTCATATTAATTCTCCCAAGCTCATTCTCTAAATTACTTTCTGGCATGTATTAGAGGCTCAAAAGTTCTTTGTTGAACAATTGAGTGGATGGATGTCCCAGACCTTAACATTATTACATACAAGAAACTAAACGATGATGAATTCCATTATGTCTAGTTAATCTTCAAATTATGCTTTATAAAATGCTTTATAAAAAAATGCTTCATAAAAGAGAAACCTACAACTTATGTTTCTTGATAGATTTTGCTTGAGTTACTATTGAAATTTTTATTTCATCTATCATTATGTTTAATAATTTTATCCTCATCTGATTACCTGTATTTTGGGGTAAAATTTTAATTACTACAAATGTTTCATATATTGGAAAATTACATTAGAATGTAGATGTTAATGTATATCACAATTAAACCGTAACTGAAATAGGCCAACTGCAACTGAAACTGATTTAGCCTACAAAATCCCCTTAATAGTGTTTTTACAAAGGGGTAACAGTGTAGCCACAAGCACATTTCTATAGATTCACATGATATACTCTTTATCTAATTGGCAATTGAAAATGCAGTTACAAATATAGGTCAATGGAGATTGTAATTTTGGAAATCCATTGCAAAATATAACTCTTAGTTATTTTCACTGCTAAAAAGGCAACCCGATGTATGCCAACATATATTTTCCCCCTTAAATAAGGCCTAGAAAAAGCAACTGTATTGACCTAAAAGTAGGATGTGTCTATGAGGCCAGAAAATAATTTTTTTTTCAAAGGTGTGTTCAGGGAACAGAGAAGAGATTAAATTTAAAACTCCTTTAAATGGTTCATGGAATGGCATTAATAGCTAGTCCAAAGGGATTTATGCTAATCTACTTTCCTGGCTAAAACTAAGGATTTAATGAAAGTGATTTCTATAATCAGCAGATAAAACAGAGTTTATTCTTGCAATTTGTTTTGGTAGGAAATATTGGTATAGGTGATGTTACATAATATAACAACCCATTTATAGTGTATTGTCATAACAGAAGTAAAAAAAAAACAAATATATTTGCTTACTGAGTCATAGGAAATTCAGTTTTCAATTTTAAAAAATACGGCAGACGGAAGTGGGCTAGTTGTGATACTCCTTCTTCTCCATCACATATGGGAATTACAGGCCCCAGAGCATTCTTCCCAGGCCTTAGTAAAACATTTCTTCCTGTATCTAGTTGCAAACACTGAGTAAAATTTTAAATTTCTGGAATATAGGCACCTGATCGCATCTGCTTCAATTCAGTCACCCTGTTGAATCCCTTTCTGATTCTCTTGAATTCTGTTCCAGCTCTGCGTCCTCCTTTTTATCCCTGCATCGTGGTTGTGCTCTGATGCAGCTCACATTTTCAGGAAAGCTCTTCCCTCTGCCTGGAATTTCTTCACTAATTTTTGGGTCCTTGATTCCTTTCTCTATCTTCAGGTCTCAGATTAAATGTTAGCTCTTCACTAACTTACTTATATTAGCAATCGGTACATTGCCTTAGCTTTATTATCAAATCTTTTGATTTTCTAGGATGGCTCTTCACACTTTGTACTCATTCATTTCTTTGTATAAAAACACACCCCCCTTTAACCGCCCAGGGACTAGACTAGAATCATACTTGACACATAGCTGGTGAGTAATAAATATTTACACATTCAAGGATTTGGGCAGTTTAAGGCCTTTATTTATTTATTTATTTATTTATGGCAGTTTAGAAGAAGTTTAGAAGAAGAAATCAAATCACAAAAATAAACTAAAAATATGAAGTCTAAAGTGCTCCATACTGTCCACATCTAAGGTGTGTGGTTCAGTTCACATTACGACATGGTATACACCTAATATTTAATATAATGACAACTGACTCATATGATAATGATCTTGAGATACATAATTTCTTCAGATGAAAGATTAATTATTATAATATATAATACACATAAAACATATATAATCTCTATACCACTATACCCTTAACCTCCCATGCTTCATGTGAACACATCACATTACAAATGGCACTGATCATCCCTGTTGTGAAGCATTAGGTGCATAGTAGATGTTCAGTGAATATTTTGTGAGCGAATACATTACTAAATAAGTTGAAGAAATAAACAAACAAAGAAATAAATAAAACTGTGGGATTTAAGGTTGGGAAACAAGCAAATAAGTTTGAGAAAATCTCTAGCCACAGGATTAAAGCAAAAATTAATTGATTAATTCCACCTGGGAATAGCATTTCCTTTTAAAACATACTGTAAAATTTTTTTAAACTTTTTTTTTCATTTTAAAACATACTGTAAATTGCGGTAGTATTGTGATTTTTCAGTGATGTCTTAGTTATGCGGGTCAGAGCAATTCAAGCAGAAAATGTAAGGCAGTGTCACCAGGAGAAAGTTTTCACTGTGGTTCAGTGAAAGAAGGTGTGTCGAGTCCAGCTGCATTCAGTTTGAAACTGGACGGTTCTGGCAATATTGGCTAGGTCCCTGGGCAAGTTACTTATTTAACTTGAATCTGTTCCTTTTCCAAATGGAAATAATACCACACCTGGTACATCCGATTGCTGGAAATTGCTTCAAAATCTCAATAGCTCCTGAATGGCTCTCTAGAAGGGTAAGGCTAGTGACATTGTGAATATTGTCAAGACCTACACACCAGGGAATATGAACGTTTAATGGATAATTAATGGATAGTAACTTTATGACAAATATTTGCTGATTTTAAGACTAATATTTTATTAAAATGGTACTGAAGTAACATCATAACAAGTACTAGTTAGTTAAAAATGTAAACTGCTGGGGCGCCTGGGTGGCTCAGTCGGTTAAGCATCTGCCTTCAGCTCAGGTCATGATCCTAGAGTTCTCAGAATGAACCTCAAGTCAAGCTCCCTGCTCAGCGGGGAGTCTGCTTCTCCCTCTCTCTCTCTGCCCCTCCCCCCACTCTTGTTCTCTCGTTCTTATTCACTCTCTCAAATAAATAAAACAAAATCTTACAAATAAATAAAATAAATAAAAATTTAAACCTTCAAGTGAACCAATAATAACTACCTATTGCAATCACCTTCTGAAGTATTGGTACCACAGTTATGTCATACCTAAGAAACAAAGGAGAGATGTTACTTTGGTAACTAGTAACACTAACTCATGTGATGGGATTTTGAAGACTAAAATAAAAGATCCTCATCCCCTAAAATATCTTTTTCACTGACTGCTGTGACTCTAGTTCCCTAATACCACCACAAAAAAACCACTGGAGTTTTGTCATTACAATGCAAATTCAGGAGTGGTAAGGCTAAACCATATTACTGCTCTTCTATGTCGAAAACAAACAAATATAGACACTTTAATATGGCTCAGTTGTTCTATTTAACCCGTTATCAAGCATTAACATCTTACATGAAATTATTTATCAGATTATCTACCTATGAGGAAATGAAGGAATGGGATGCCCGATTGAGGGAGTGAATAGATATGAAAAGGAAGTTCCAGACTCAGGTAAATGGGAGAACCTTATGATGGCATCATAATGCAATCCCTGAGCAAACAGAAAAATAATGGAGTAACTTGGGTTTGGATGAGTTACAAAGAGGAGCAAAAGCAAATTCAGACTTTAAAAAAAAAAAAAAAAGGGAACGGGGCACCTGGGTGGCTCAGTGGGTTAAGCATCTGCCTTCCACTCAGGTCATGATCTCAGGGTCCTGGAATCGAGCCCCGCATCAGGCTCTCCGCTTAGCGGGGAGCCTACTCCCCCCGCCCCTCTTCCTGCCTCTCTGCCTACTTGTGACCTCTGTCTGTCAAATAAATAAATAAAATCTTAAAAAAAAAAAAAAGAAAGAAAGACTGTGGTGATGAGAACTTAGCTCGCCACGACATCCACGGAGCTACTCACCACAGACTGCTGCATTTATCTTTGATGAGTTCTATCAGGTAACACGTGCTAAGGAGAAGACCATGAGCTCTGTAGCACTAGGATATACACAGAGCATGAGGACATTTTATTAAGATAAAATTGACCTATAATGTTGTATAAGTTTAAGGTGTAAAATGAGTTGATTGTAATATGATCACTACTGTAGCATCAGCTAATACATCTATCATGGCACGTAATTATCACTACTATTTTGTCATGAGAACACTTAAGATCTAGTCTCTCAGGAGCTTTGAAAGTTTATAATATAGTATTGTTGACATAATCACTATGCTGTACATTAGATCTTCAGAACTTACTCATCTCCTATCAGCCATTTGCTAGTTTTACAACCAAGGACTGCCTTTGCCTAGGACCTGGGAACCAGCTCTTTAAAATGTAATCAGCCAAAGGATAGTGCCCCATCTTCCAGTCGCTCTGAGCGGGTAGGAGCCTAACTTCAATAAACTGTAATTAACAAACACAGAGAGCCTAATCCCATTAACCAACTTCACCCCTAAATTTGCCACGAGCTCACCTCAATGCTTTAAAAACTCTCTCCTGCCTTTTGTTTCAACAGAGTCGAGTTTAATCTCTCTCGCATATTGCAGTTATCTGAATTTCTACTGCACTAGTCTCAAATACATATATACATATGGGTTAAGGAGAATGCCATGAGAGTGCCATGGTATATATATTCCATACACAGACACACACACACACACACACACACAGAAGCTGGCACTTCACACACACACACACATCCACAAATTTGATTCAGAAAGAAACAGCAATTTTTAACCATCGAGGCTTCCTAGAAACAGCAAGCTACAGGTAATATTAATGATTCATATTTTCATGAAAGGAAAAAAGAAATTTAAGTACATTTAAACTTGGGTATTTCTTTCCTCTGCTTAATTTCCTGGCACTTCCCTGTTCTGCTTATTGGGGGCAAAAATATGGAATTGTTTTAATACACATTATTTCAAAATTGGGTGAAAAACTGCTGTACTCAATCATAGCAACAAAATTCAAATAAACCAAGTTCAAATAGCTTCCTGCAGTTTAGTAATAAAAGTTTTGCTCTTATTTCATCTCAGTACATCATGTCGTTAAAAAAAAAATACACATACCACAAAATTATTACAGTGTTTTCATCTTTTTCTGTGAGAGTTATCAATGCGAATTCCTTTCTTTCTCTCCAGCACACATCCTCTGTCCTACTATTGCCAGATTCGAAGGCTGCAGGGTATACACATCAGCCCTGGGCAAATACAATCCGTGTAGCCTCCACAAACACAGATTCCCATGACAACCAAACAGAGAGAGGGGAAAAAGAGAGAGAGAGAAGCCAAGGATATTAAATTTCTCCTAGACCCACCACCTGATTCTCATTTGACCCACTGTCTGGGTCTTATTAAGCCCACCCCGATCTCTTCTATTCCCATAGCCTTTTTACAAGCCGGGCATATGGAATCCTAGGCCTCCTACTTTTCCATGTTACTGAACAATAATCCGAGTAGGGCAAGAGAACATTGGTGAAGCCATTTTATTTCCATCCTTTTGAGGTTGCTGGGGTCTTCTGCAGAGGCATCAGCTCAGGCTGCGTAAGGACACCTGTCCACCTGAGCGAGCCTGAGATTACTAATTCACTTCACACGGGTCACCAAACTGGTATCAAATAGCAGTAGCTCTTGTTTATTACCAGCTTAGATCAGATTCAAACTGGAGGCTCAAAGCTAAAAGGCTTAACCTCCAGCCCCTTCACCCTGGGTCACTCCCAATCTGTCTCTGGGGCACTTTTAATTAATGGCAGAGTGAAAAGGATAATAAATTCCAGAATTCCCATATACTATCCCTTATGGATGCCCAACTCACTGACAGCCAAGAAGGCTTTCCATGAACACATATTTGTTCATATGATTGTACCTCCACAAACCAAATTAGGCGGAGACATGAGGAGGCAATTATCTTGAAAATTCAGGCTAAGTATAAATACTTCAACTGAGGTTTGGGAATTTACCTTTCCAAGATTGGGGAAATCTGCCAGATGATGTCCTTGCATTAAATTTAACTTTGAGTGTGCTAGTGCCAAAGGGCAGAGAAAAGTGGAAAGCACAAGTAATTACACAGACTATGAACACCCAGCCGTCCAATAAGGAGAGAAAAAAAGAGAAGAGAAAGCCTTAAGAAACCAAATTGATCTAATCCACCAATAAGCCCAAATCCAGGGCTGCCTTATGGTATACAGATAGTTAGGATTACTGGAAAGTATTGGCAACGTATTGTGAGACACTAACTTTGCAAGTTTTCTATATATTTGTTTCCTAATAGAAAACTCCAAGGTTAAAGAATGTTCTAGGACAAATGAATGTCCTTTCTGAATCATGTACTTCTTTTGGCCATATACATGACACCTACGGCTTTGTTTTAAACTGGTTAAATCTAGTATTTGGAAACACTTGTATAGAACAAAAGAAAGATTCTTACAAAACAAACTGAGGGTTGCTGGGGGGAGGGGGTGTTGGGAGAGGGGGAGTGGGGTTATGGACATTGGGGAGGGTATGTGCTATGGTGAGTGCTGTGAAGTGTGTAAACCTGGCGATTCACAGACATGTTCCCCTGGGGATAAAAATACATTATATGTTTATAAAAAAATAAAAAATTAATAAAAAATTAAAAAAAAAAAGAAAGATTCTTTTTTAAAGTTACTTCTGGAAATAGGTACCTGAATTAAGTGTCCTAATACATGCACCAACCACATACATAAGCCTGTCCTATGCTAGGCTCTTTCACATATTAAATTTCATCTTTTCAGCAATTTAATGAGGGCAATATTATTATATCTATTGCATAAATAAAGAAATGAGATTTATGCCTAAAAATATTAATTCTTCAGCATGTATATTATTTCGGTTATTTATATATTTGGTGGATAGATATATAGATAGAGATACAGATAAAACCACCTGTTATGGATTGAATTGTGTCCCCCTCAAAAAGATATTCTGAAGTCCTAACCCTCTAAACCTATGAATAGAACCTTATTTGAAAATAGGGTCTTTGTAGGTTTAATCAAGGTAGGATGATGTCATTGGGATGGAGCTTAATCCAATACAGTGAACGTCCTTATAAAAAGAAGGAGAGGCACCTGGGTGGCTGAGTAATCGACTCTTGATTTCCACTTTGGTCATGAGCTCAGGGTCTTCAGATGGATACCTGCATCAGGCTCTGCATGGAGTCCGCTTGAGATTCTCTCCCCCTCTGCTCCTCCCCCAGCTTGTGCACACACCTTTTCTCTCTCTCTTTATAATAAATAAATAAAACCTTTTTAAAAAGGCGGTGGGGGGAGGGGGTGACTGACACAGAGATCCGGGGAGAGTGCCATGTGAGGATGGAGGCAGACTGGAGTGATACAAATACAAGGTGAAGAATGCCAAGTAGTGCCGGCCATCGCCAGCAGCGGGAGAGAGGCAGGGAACAGAGTCTCTCTCAGAGCCCTCAGTAGGAACCAAGCCTGTCAACACTTTGCTTTTGGATTTCTGGGCTCCACACTGTGAGAGAATACATTTCTATTGTTTTAAGCCACTGGTTGCTGGTACTTCGTTATGGAAGCCCCAGGAAACTAATATATCACTTGATAAAGGAGAGAGAAAATTACCATAGAGAAGTTAATTTTTTATATTAAGCAAATTCAAATGATGCTGATACATATCTCTTTTATGTTTCTTTACATAAATATCAGTAGAATATTTCCAACGGAAAAAGATAACATCTGGGTTAGAAAGAGGCCCTCACGAAGTTATCATTTTGTGTTCCATTCTAAAAATTCTGATCATGTAACTGCCTTACGCCAAAAATTTTTTTTTTCAATAAAGGAGATTCCAATACCTAACTACATCTAGTTAGACTAGATGCCTAACTTCTCAAACTGGCGGTGCCTTGCATGAAATACATTCTTAAAGATGCCCGATAATTACACATACGGACTCGCCTTCTTTTCTGGGCTTACCTTGCCCTGCTCCCACGGAGCCACCAGCACTCTAGCTAAATGGAATTCCCGTCTATTTGCCCAAACATGCCTTCCTCCTTCCCACTTTCTTCCCTTTAGTTTAATATGGGGCCTCGTATTAAAGGCCGGCTCCTCTTCCCGCTTCCCTCCCTCAACATATTTAAATCCTTGATTACATATCTCTTGTGTTAATTCTTTACTAATTACAGTGACTTTGGGGTCTGGCCATCCCTCTTCTCTACAGCAATTCGTGAGTCCCCTGTGACTTCCAGTTGTGTGCTCTGCCATATAGCATTGCTGATCTCGTCTCCATTACTTGTTCAGAAATCTCTTGGATCAGGTGGTACTCCCGCTCATCTGTCATGCTCTGTGCCTACCTCCAGCACCTAGCGTAATGCCCTATACAGAGTTCGTCCTCTATAAATGTTTGCTGAATTGATTTTAAGTTTGAATTAAGCAGCATGGGTTCTCTTGGGCTGAAGAATCACATTGCAGATGGCAGGTTTGTATTGCTCGATATTGCTGCACCAACGGAGCAAGGCATATGCTGCAAATTCTTCATCTAAATAGTAGGAGATCGCGAAGGAAAGGTTTTTCATAAAAGGTTTTCTACAACCAAAAGTAACAAGAGAAACAGGCCAATACTACAGAATTTTTTTTCCCAGTTTATTCTATCTATCTAGGGGCAATTCATTTGTCCGGTTTGTATATCTGCTAGATTCCAGTGTTAGATTCAAAATAAAGCTAATTTGCATTGGCATAGTGACTTAACTCACTGGTGTATTATTACTATGTAAGCAGGTGTACATGCGACTACAAATAAATGCTTGCTGATGGAATCCCAGCAGGGCTTCTGATGAGTTTTCATTTTGTTGAACCTTACCCAGGAAATTACTGTGTAAAAAGCTTTGCTATTAGTTCTTTGCCTGAAATATCGTTTAGCCACACCTGGCCAAATTCATGGCAATTATACTAACTATACAGACAGGACATTCCAAAATTCTCATCAGCTTTTTATATTCATTTTCTCAAATTTGTTACTGAAATAATAACAAAGAATAAAATACTCATACTCAAATCCTAAACACCACGCAGTAAGAGATACTTGGTATTTAAAAGTCAAAAAAACTTACAAAAAGAGGGTAATGTAAGTCCATCTTTCCTTACAATAGAACCCAAACTACAAATTATCAACTCCAAAGCTTCAAGCCACTGTTTACTAATGATATGTACAATATAAACCTTATGTGTGCTGATCATAGCCCTAAATACGCTTAAATGGAAATAACAGAAATTTTTCAACTGTATCATGTGATACATTAGAAAGCTGAGAACAAAAACTGAGGCTCTTGGTGCCACAGCATATGACCATATATATCAAATATTTATCTTAACAAGTTGCATGGCACGATCAAACCCACCACACCTTTATAGCTGTGTTATAATGAATTTTAAACTTATTAACATTTGTCAGTAAGCTTTGGTTTCTAAAATATTTTAGTCAACAAATATTCACTCCGTGTTTCATTTACATGAGGTTCTCCGGGAAATGTTCAGTTACAAAGAATGTAAAAAAGTCTCTGATTTCAAAAATCTCACTTTAGTTTGAAATGAGAAATGAGATAAATATCCTCATAAAACAAGAGCACCAGAAATATAAGACAATGTATGCCAAATGGCAAAATGCTTGGGGTGCCTGGGTGGCTCAGATGCTTAAGTGTCTGCCTTTGGCTTGGGTCATGATCTCAGGGTCCTGGGATTGAGCCCCTCATTGGGCTCCTTGCTCTCCCTCTGGCTTGCTGCTCCCACTTCCTATGCTCTCTCTCCCTCTCTGTCAAATAAATAAGTAAATCTTAAAAAAAAAAAAAAATGCTTACTATAGGCAATCAGTGCTATGTACATAACCAGTGGTGGAGAGAGATCGTCATGAGAAGATGTTGGGCAAGTTCAGTAAGACAGTGACCGTATGTGCTGATTTGAATGGGAGAATTCTACGTTCTGCCTATATACCTGGTGTGATAATTAATGTGACCCACTGTCACTCTCAGAAGTATTTCAACTTAAATAATTATAGGTTCAGTCTGCCACAGAAGCAAATACGCAAGTGTGGCCTTGAAAGAAAGGTAGAATTCAAAGAAGCAGAAGTGCATGTTTCTGGAAATCTTAGACAGGTAAAGAGTATATGCAAAGGAACAAAAATGAAGCATGGAAATCAATAGTCTGCATGAAGGAGCATTTTGTGCAATGAGGCCTTGTATGTATTGTCAACTGCAGAAGGTACACTGGAGATCTAGCCTTCTCAATTTGGTCCTCTTAGCTTTCTCCTGAAAAAAACATAGGGCTTTTTTTCCAGAGTGCGTTTCAATGACTATTCTCCTATTCTGAATACGTGGCAGGAAGAGGAATCATTTGGGGACACACCACAATCTCACACGGTATCAAGTAGCTCCAGCCAAGGTTAACCAGGTTTCATAATAATAATAATAATAATAATAATAATAATAAAACAAATAAAAGCAAGAGGCCCAGTTCAGTTCAGATTTCCTATTATTACTCAATACTTTTTTTTAGTATATAATGTCCAAAATATCACATGGAACAAAAAAGCACATGCACTTTTTCAGTAAGTACCCATTACTGTATAGGGTACACTTACATTCAAAAAAATATTGCTGTTTGTTGGAAATTTAGACTGGATTGGGTATCCTGAATCTTAACCGCAACTGTAGTCCTGCCTCATTTCAGCACTGAGGGATCTCCCTTGCCTTTTTCTTGGGCTGATGAAACTCTCCAATCCCTGGCTCAGGAGACCAGCTCCTCCACTCTCAAACGTAATTTCTGTTTTAGGCTTACAAAGTTTGTATGAAGAATTTCACAATGATTTAGGGATGTTTTCTCAAGTACGTCCTCAGGTATACATTTATTTTTTATATGTTATGAATGAAAATTCAAATCTCAATTTCTAGCTTAGATTAGTCCTTTAAGATGATAAGTAACAATAAAGGTATTTAACGATCTCTTAACATGAGTTCAATCGATACTTTTTCTCAACATTGGCAACTCTAAAATTTAAGACATTATCCAAGCAGATTGAATCATGTACTATTTACCGAACTCCTATAGTCCCTCAGTACTCATTCATCATGGCCACGAGAGGCATCTCCACATCATGTAAGTGAGAAAAGGTAGGCTCAAGGCAGATGGAGATACATTTCAAAGTCTCCATGACTAGATGGTGGTAATGGTATTCCCTTTGAACCCAGAGCTCATGAGGCCACATTAGCCAATTTATTTATGCTATAATATTGCTGTTTCCAACAGAGCAATGAACATTTCTTGTCATTATTTCATTATTTTTAAATGGCTTTCATAATTTCCTGAAATGCAAATGAAATGTGTTGCTGCTTTGTAATTAAATATGCAAGTACTCTCCTCTGGTCTGTTGTCTTTTGATTAATATAATAATAATAATAAAAACAACAGCAACAACATGTAACGCTTGTGTCAAGCACTGTGTTGGGCATCTTACATGTTCTATTCTACTCAATGTTATAAACTGTCATTGAATGATTTCATTCAGTAATCAACAGCTCTTTAAGCCATTTGAACCTTGAAAAATGACATTATAGATTTACAATCTTCTGACACATGGACATAACCTTTTGACAGATACCACAGGAGATAGACTTCTACATCTTAATATTGTCTATCTGATGGACATTCACTTCTTTATGAAGGAACATACTTTGAAGCCAGAAAAAAAAAAATTCACAACAATGAAAAAAAAGGCGGGGGGGTAATTTCTCCATAAGTAAAAATCAATACCAAAACATATCCAAACATTTAGGCATCAAACTTGCTGTTGGTAATTCTGGACATTTAAAAATAGTTACTTTAATGTCATAGTTATTGGAATCCCAGAAACTCAGTGGACAAAAACATTAGCAGCAGCTAATCACCGAAATTGCTAAAAACTTGAAGTCTTGTTTTCAGAGAACAAGCTCTGGTCCAACATCTGTTGATTCCAGCCTTGAAAGTCTCTTGCATCTTCATAGACCTCTCTTCCAGTGTGGCTGCCTGCCTATTTGCAGAGAGCAGGACACATTTTCTCACCATTCAGAGCTCTTCTTTGGTTTCACCATTTCTTTTGTGACCAACATCAAGCCCAAAAGACCCATTTCAAATCTCCTCTTTGTTCCTGTCTTTAATCTTGACTGATCTTAATCAAGTGCAACAGACTGTATAAGGAAGTATAATGACCAGTAAATTATTTCACTTGTCAAGCAGGGCTCCCCTCACGTATAACAACAATATAGCAATATTGGTTCAGGGCAGTGACCTCTTTCCAGTCGGATCAACGGCTTAGCCACACAATTATAATAGTACTTAAGCCAGTTATATGCATATGCAGTGACAGGAAATCATGTTCTCCCATGTACATTGAGAAGAAAATGAGAAGAACATTATATGGGATATTTTCGATTACAGGTAGTGAAATCTTAGCATGACCTAAAAGTGACGTAAATAATAAGGGCATTTGCTGACATATTTGTAAACTACTTAATAGAATGGCCCAAATAAATGAGAAGAGCATGCAACAAATAAGGAGAAAGTAAAATATAAACACCCTTCCCCTGAATTATTTCTATATAGAATTTCTAATTTTAGAATTATGAAGGAGGACTTCATTTTATAAAAATTGAGATCTTAAATAAAGAATTTTTAAGCTGGCATATATATTTATATATATGGCACAGCACAATTCTATAGGGCGTTGCAAAGACTTAAACAAAACCAAGTCATGTAGAGGTAGGGAATCCTTAGAATGAAAAATGTCTATTATCTGACATGTGTAAGACTCAATTTCTCCGTGTACTAGAGGCCTTGAATACTTCTCTTTGAAATGGTACGAAACGGCTGTGCTGCGAGGATCCTCTAGTTTTTTCCCACTTGCTTGCTGGTCTTAAACTCCCTAGCTCCCCATCTCTGAAAGTGTTCAAAGAGATACAAGGTGAATACCCATCTGGGACATTGTCCGAATATTTCTGCACTGGTTGTAAGTGGAGTTAGAAATCTTTTTTTTTTTTTTAAGATTTTATTTATTTATTTGAGAGAGAGAGATGAGAAGGGAGAAGGTCCAAGTGAGAAGCAGACTCCCTGCAGGGCTGGGAGCCCAATGCGGGACTCAATTCCAGGACTCCAGGATCACGACCTGAGCCGAAGGCAGTGGCCTAACCAACTGAGCCACCCAGATGCTCAAGTTAGACATCTTTTAAGTTCATTTCAAACTTCAGGGGCCTTTCTTGTGACTTTGCTCTAAATAATGGATGTTTTTGTCAAAGCACATTCAGACTGTGGCTACACAATGCAGACAAGTAAAAGAATTGTCTTTATAGAATAACAGCTTTATAGAATGTTCGGTTTATATAAACCATCATGATCCTAAGGTTGAGCTTCCATTAACTTATATGATAATTCCAGTTTCAGTGACAATTCTCCATGCAGTTTTTTTAAAAGCTTAGTTTTAACTCATCAAATTCAGTCTGAAATATGTAAATTGCTCAGTTCCTTGATTTTTCATTCCAAATTAAGTATGGTAGCAGATGTGAATCTTGGTCTATCTACTTAAGCGTTTAATACATAACATATTTATTTTATTCTTTCTAGGAATATAAAGACCCACATACAATTCAAGTTCTCATTTATGGTTGTGCAAAGCTTCCTTGGCTTCATGTAGTGTTAAAGCATAACAGCGACCACCCCGCCATGCTCATGGTAACTCCTCTGTCTTCAACGGTGTGATAACAATGCCCGGTGCCCCTGCTGATTTCTTCTCTGCTCTGATTCTGCTGCCTCTGCGTTTATGGCATGAACTTTTTTTTTATAATGCTGGTAACGACTCCTAGGGCTCTGCCTCCTAATGCACCCAAACATGCAGCAATACCAATGCAGCCTTCTGAGGGCTTACCATCTCACTACAGGATATCACCAACCAGATCAGGAATCTCTGCTCCTACTGAAACCAGTCTGACCACTAGTTTCTCTACAGAAATCTGCTATCCATAATTTCCTTCTTCTCCCCTCCTCTCAGGAGCCCTGTCATAATCTCCTCAATAGGAAGAACAATTCATTTCAAGCAACTTTCTTTTTTTTGTTCTGTCTCAAGACTTCCATGCCTAGTTACTTGTTTGAAGAGGGGGAAAAAAAAGTAATAGAGAAAAGATAAATATATACTAACATCTCAAGAACTAATTCTTCACCAAAGGCATTTTAGGTCATTTACCTCTAATGAACACATGTTATTTCCCTGTAAAGAACATAATAGACCACTGTATCGATTCATCTTTCACCTGATGTTTCTCTCTACCATCTCGAGAGCTAATACGGTAATATCTGTGTCAGTGTGTATGTGTAATACACCAGTGCTGGGTATTCATCCTCTTGAGAGCAAGAAAGGACTCAGTAGTTCTCTTTGTACAACATTTATATCTACTCCTCTCTAAAACCGTTAAATCAGGAACACTTCTTTAATTTGATGAAGGATTTCTGTGATAATAATCTATTCTACTGAAGAAGGAATGACCACAGAAGAAAATGTTGGCCACTACTGTTTCCGGTTTCTACGTAGGCATTACCATTTCTTGACTATAGATACACTCTTCAGTTTAACCACTAGCTTCAGCTTCTCCAAAAGAACTTTGTGACTATTGTTAAGAAACCATTTTATAAATTGATTGAATCTCTCAAACATACACATAATGTATTTTCAGAGTATTTTTCAGATTAGATTATTAAAACTTTGATAAAGCTAAATTTCTGGACTCACTCTCAATTGGTGAAAAAGGACTAGTTACCTACATCTGAGGTCTCAACTAGATACAAGGAGACAAAAAATTGAAAAGGAAAACAGAAAACAAAAACTTGGTAGTGTCAAAAACCAATATTTTGGTTTTGGCTTTTCCCACCAGCAACATTTATTAGCATCCATTTTGTATAAAGACCTACACTAAATGTGGTGATGAAATCTTATTCATGAGTGTGTACTCTAAACAGTGTTGCCAAAGTAAAATACAGGTGCCAGTGATAGGGCAAATATTTATCCAGAGTCTACCCAGACGCACCTAAACAATGGAATTCTTCTTCTTCTTCTTCTTTTTTTTAATTAAGCTTTTATGTATTTGAGAGAGAGTGAGAGAGAAAAAGCATAAGCAGGGTGAAGAGCAGAGGGAGAAGCAAGCTCCCCACTGAGCAGGGAGCCCAATTCAGGGCTGAATCCTAGGACTCTGAGATCATGACCTGAGCCAAAGGCAGATGCTTAACCCACTGAGCCACCCCAGCACCCCAAAACAGTAACTATTCCAAAAGGTTTTTGGGGGGACAACATGTATTTTCAAAAGTTGACTAATCTAAAAATTGAGGAATAAGTTGAAACAGTGTACAATAATGCACTGGGTTGCTACCAACTTGGGTGTGATGTCTTGACAGCCTTACTCTAGTAGACAAGATAGGACATTTTTATCTTAGCAGAGGATAACAATGATGCAATGGTGTTCTTACTGATGGCATAATGATTTCGGTGGTTCTTCATTATTTATTTATTTTGTCAGGTAATAATATTTTTATTTTTATTTTAGAGTTGAGTTTCTCCTGTGACATATATATATATATACACACATATATATATATACATACATATATTCCCCACAGTTTCTCCTGTGACATCTTTGTCACAGGAGAAATACAGGAGAAACTGTGGAAGGGAAAAAAATCAAGAGAAAATACTGAGGTAGCCTTGCTAGATGTGGAATGCTGTTTCAATGCTGTTTGAATGATTTAATCTTTCGGAGTTAAGTTATCTACATTTCAGAAAAACCATTGATCCAAATCAGTTCAGGTCAGGTGTGCAAATTAAACCATCAGCTACTACATTATATCTGATTTGTCTTATATTGAGAAACATATTATGTAGTATATAATATGATACATATGCATCCAGCATGTACGTGATCCATAAACTATTCTGGCCTGCAGATGTGTTTATAAAATAAATGAGTACAAGTAGGGTGCAACCGACCTGCCACTGGTGGAACATTCATACTGTTATTTTCTTTGCAGATTCAATGTTGAACATACTCGGACTTTGCAAGTCTTCTCATTGCGGACACATTAGAAACACATCCGTTGAGGGGATAGTGTGAGAATAAGAACCAGATAATGTTATTTGGTTTAGATGTATCAAAAAAGCCTACACAGATTGATAGATTAGGTATGTTTCAAACAGAAGAGTGAAGACAGACAGACCGCCTGGCAGACAGAGAGAAATCTGGATCTGGCGCTATTTATTGTAGTAAATCATCACCCCCTAAAGCTGGAAAGGACGCCCAACATAGCTTTGTCCATCCTCTTCTCTAACATGAGAAAGCTGACATGGAACTAAGTTAGGTAATTCATTTCAAGTCCAGCATAAACTTGACAGAATCAGGCCAGCCACTCTTACTGTATAAATTCTGGGGTCTGTCTGAATTACAGGAGGGACTTTAACGATGTATCACGGCAGTGAAGCATTTCGTGCACATTAGAGACTTATATGCATTGAATGTATGCATTAAATATTAATTTTCTGAGAACTATTCATAAAATGAAAGACAAAAGTACCATCATTTACTGAAAATGGTAGCATTTTATGCATATAATTTCAGATTACTGAACACCAAATCAAAACTTCTCTTTTCATTCCTGTCTCCCAGTGTTCACGGTCTCATAACTTCATTTTTTTCTGTACCCTGAAGTACTTATTTTATTCTTGTCTCTTCCCCCCCCATTCACTCAATTAGCAAAACAAGAGGTAATTCAGATTCTTAAGGTGAACATTGTTTCATTTTCTTTTGTTCGAAAGCACTTACACTGACACCTTTCAGAGTCTGTTCCTCTTATTTAAGACTCCCTTGTGCTCGTTCTTTGTCTTTTAGGAAGAAATTTCCTGAGATTTGCTCTGCGCTGTGAAACAAAGCCTAGGCAGCTGCGTGGATTTCCTAGCAATTCTGGCTCCTCATTGCTGGTCTCTTGTTTGTTTGTACTGAAATGGCCAGAGGGAACCTGCCAGGAGTCCACCGGCAATGCCTGAGCCCTCAATGTCCTTCTTGACAGGAGTACTGAAACTCAGCATGCTGCGGTGTAGACAGCCCATACCAGTCACGCCAGTTCCCACTGAACCACTTTAAATGGCACTGCCATGATACATGGAAGACATGTCAACATTTCTGAGGTGAGGGAAACAGATACTGTGGTGAGGAATTAGACACAGGAACACTAGCTGCCTTGAAGAAATGCCCTTAGAGACATGAGAAACCAAAAAAAAAAAAAAAAGAAAAAAATTCAATTAATAAATCAATCAGTCAGTCTTCCATGCAGATCCCTGTAAAGTAAATGAGGCTATTTTGTCAAAATAATAATCATGTTTTCTAAGGGCTGTCCTGCTAAAAATACAGCTTCTCTAGAGAAGCAGCTACATGCTCCCTTTAAATAGCTCCGTTTGGCTTGCGTCGTTGCTTGTCCTTATCTTAACTGAGAACTGTCTAATATCCTTCTAAATAGTGGGCTCCGTCACACTGCACACTCGACAATCCCTTCCAGATGTGATTATGTGGAACTCTCCCTCACGTTTACAATGGCATCGGCAGAGGGGGTTTGGAGATGTTACATAGAAAATCGCTTTTTCTGGCCCTCTGGGATTGAAATAAGAGGGTGGTCCCGATGACATTGAATATAGGTGAGTCACATGCTGAGCTCTGAAAAGAGAAGCATTCTCCTAGGCTGTGAATGGGAGCCCTGCATCCCCCTTTGAAGCTAACGGATACCCTGTGATGAAAACCACCGTCTAAATGCAATGTGCCTTTGTTCACAGCACCAGCAGGTGTTGTTAAAGCCTTCTGTCCTAGCTCTGACAATGTTCCAGAAACCTGACCTGCCACAACCCTGTTATTCCCACAATAGAAGGCCCTTACAGAATAGTTAATTGTGCCAGATTGTGCAATTCCATTGTGATACTTAATAGGCAAGCACAACAGATTCTTATGGTTTGATTTTATACTGATAGACTAGATAATCGGACGTGTCTGGGTTTGCGTGTGTGTATATGTATTATTTTTCTGCATACACACACACACACACAATCCCCATGATAATGCTGGGCTCAGACTTCTATCTCAAAACGCAGTGGCTCTTGAGATGTTGTCAGGAGACTGCAGTGCACTTTGAGGAGAATGTTCTGACTTAGCCATAACTGTGAAGTATCCAGCTTACTTTGTCAATATTCAGAGTTATTTTTGGACACTTGACTTAACCATCGCAACAATTATGCATCCGGGTTTTTCACTTTCATCATTGTCAGCTTGGAACACAACGTCAAGCTGCTCATTGAGATGACAGAAAATGCTGGTTGCAAAAATTAGGTCATATTTGATAGGCACAGTTCAGGGAAAAGAAGAATTAAGACAATCACTTGGAGAACGTAGACCAGTGAAGACTGTCAAAGCAAATATGCAAATAATAAAAAAAAGCAATTTAGGGACCCCTGGGGGGTTCAGTTGATTAAGAATCTAACTCTTGATCTAAGTTGAGGTCTTGATCTCAGGGTCGTGCATTCACGCCCTGTGTTGCGCTCCACGTTGGGCATGAAACGTACTTAAAAAATAATAAATAAATAAATAAAACAGCAATTTAATTGATTATTTTCTAGAAAACAGCTTTAGCGACCACCCAGCCTAGAATGGTCCTCTTGAGCTCCACTGTTTAAATATCTGTAGCAAAGGAAGTTGTACAAAGTTTGGACCTCACAGACCACCTAGGTTATGATTTTAGAACCAGAAAGATCTGGGTTCAAATCATTATTCTACCAGTTAGTATGTATGTGGCATCAGATAAGTTACTTATTTGGTATAAGCCTCAATTTAAACATAAGATTCCTGTAAGTGTGTTTTGAGCATTAAGAGAGATAATGTACATCTGTACTTAGCTCAATGCCTCGGACATCAAATGATAAATTGTGGCTATGAAACTATTTTCGGGGAATTCTGCTCTGATGTGAGTGTCTCACATAAAGAACTCCTAGGGTGTATTTTAATGCGCCTTACCATTTTCTTTCATTCACATACCTTTGTACAAATGATTTTTCATTCTAGGATAAATACACTTTGATTGAAGAGAATATTAGTTTGGCTTAATAGAGAAAAATACAGCAGTGACAAGTGAGACTGAACTTCTCTCCTCCACAGAAGTCTAAGTCTGGCTGACCAGAGAGTGAAAGCGGCTCTGATCTGTGAGATCACTGAGGAGTTCAGACTCCTTTGATCTCATTATGCCTAGACTATCACCCTTACCCACATACATGATGGAAGGAATCACCATCTCCCTGTCTGTGCTCTGGCCAGCAGGAAGGAAGAAGAAAAGGTCGGGTGCCTGGGTGGCTTAGTCAGTTGAACGCCTGCCTTCGGCTCAGATCAAGATCCCAGGGTCACCAGATCTAGTCCTGCATCAGGCTCCCTGCTCAGTGGGGAGTCTGCTTCTCTCTCTACCCTTCCTCTCTGCTCATGATCTCTCTCTCTCTCTCTCAAATAAATAAATAAGGTCTTAGAGACACCTGGGTGGCTCAGTCAGTTAAGTGTCTGCCTTCAGCTCAGGCCTTGATCCCAAGGTCCTGGGACTGAGTCCCACATCGGGCTCCTTGCTCAGTGGGGAGTCTGCTTCTCCCTCTGCCGGATGCTCCCCCTGCTTGTGCTCTCTGTCTCTCTAACAAATAAATAAATAAAATCTTTAAAAATAGATAGATAGATAGATAAGATCTTAAGAAGAAGAAGAAGAAGGAGAAGGAGAAGAAGAAGAAGAAGAAGGAGAAGAAGAAGAAGAAATTGAGGCCAAGTAGCTTTTCTTAAAGGACACTACCTAAAAATGTTTCACTTCCCTTCAGCTTATGTCCTATTAACCAGATTACCTAAGCATACCTAGCCACAAGAGCATCTGGAAAATAGCTCACTGCAATAGGCCCTGTCGAAACTCAGTAAGCCAAATCGCTAAAACAATCTGGAAGACAATTGTGGAGTTATTTCCAAAGGTATATGCATCAGTTACCTATCCATTGCTGCCTAGCAAACCATCCCAAAGAATCCCACCGCTTTGTGACCGAAAGCGATAGCCATTTGTTTAGCTCATGATTCTAAGGACTGGAAAAGGAAACAGCTCTTTTGGGTGGTTTGAGCTGTCCATATGGCAGAGATCAGCTGCAAGGTTACACTGGGGGGCAGGCCAAGTTGGCAGCTGGAGCTCTTCAACCCTCCTCTCGTCCTCCAGCAGGCTCCATGTGGTCTGTTTGCCCAGCATCTGTGCAAGAGCTTTCGTGATCCAGCCTCAAGACTCAGCAGTTTTCACTCTGCTCCATTCGGTTGGTCAAAGAAAGTCACAAGGCCACACAGACTTAAAAGCTGGGGAAACCCACTCTACCTATGAGGGGAGGATCTAACAGTCATGAGAAGGGAGGGGAGGAATTTGCTGCCATTTTTGCAATCCACCCCCGAGGGTAATCAAATTAGAGGTGCTATCTATAAATTTACTATAGTAGAAATATGAAAGATCATTCTTACTGTAAAATACGTGATGTTAATTTGAGACATTAAATTGCCAAGTGAAGGGAGACAGATACAAATGTTAGGTCCCTAAGTCACACATAGTGAGGAATACATGCACATACTTGCATGACATTTAAATTAGATTTAGGCCTTCTACAGTGTACACCCAAGCCATGTGCTAGGGGGTAGCTGATCTCTGTGTCGGTGGCTGTCAACTCTCCAGTGATCTGAGAGAGAGGAAAGAAAACATAGCATCATCCAAGGACAAACTAAGTCAGGTAAACATTACAAATCAGCGCTGAGAGAACTGGCCTGGGTATCAGAATAATTGAGTTCTAGTTCAAGCTAGGATTCACAAATTGTGAATAAACAATGTGTGTAAAACAAATGTGTAAACATGTGTGTAAACAAATGTTTACCTTTCTATGTATAATTTTAAAAGGTTGGACTAAATTAGATCTCATATCCCTTCCTGTTTTGACTGGTGTTTGGGTTAGTAAGAATGACAAGAAGAGCCTTGTTCTTTCCAGTGACGACAAAACTGTGAATATATGAACCAAAAGGGAAATACAAATGATTAGGTCACTTAATGCCAAATATCAATATATTTGGAACTTTCCGATACCAATCTAAATTATGTACACAGAAGCAAAGTTGAAAAATATATCTGATTGCAAGCCAACTCCACAGATAATTTCTTCTTCAAAAGAGACCAATTGTTGATTCATGCGGGGCAAATAATCCCATAACAAGAACAATTAAAATTAAATATAATTAAAATGTAAATGTAAATTAAATAATGTAAATTAAATAATTGTAATATTTTGTAAATGTAACACGTAAAAATGTAAAATGTAAATTAAATAATTACAATTAAAAATGTAAATATAGATCTAGAAGAATATGATAGAGAATCTTAAGTGAATTTGTTTAATAACTAAAACAATAATTGATCTCTACATATGATCTTATGTTTTCATATTGGCAGGCAATACAAACTTAGATAAGAATTTTTTCTCCTCAGTGAGTCTGGGTGGCTCAGTCGTTAAGCATCTGCTTTCGGCTCAGGGGTCCCAGGACTGAGCCCTGCATGGGACTTCCTGCTCAGTGGGGAGTCTGCTTCTCCCTTTGCCCCTCCCCCTTCATGCGTGCTCTCTTTCTCTCTTCCAAATAAATAAATAAAATCTTAAAAAAAAAAAAAAGAATCTTTTTTCCCCCTCACACCATGTGGCCCTTATATATCAATGATTCATGTTTCTTCCTCAAAACAAGCACTGGAATGAAAAGTAAGTTCTTTTTTTTTTTTTTTTTTTATTTGACAGAGAGAGATCACAAGTAGGCAGAGAGGCAGGCAGAGAGAGAGGAGGAAGCAGGCTCCCCTCGGAGCAGAGAGCCCGATGCGGGGCTCGATCCGAGGACCCTGAGATCATGACCTGAGCCGAAGGCAGAGGCTTTAACCCACTGAGCCACCCAGGCGCCCTGAAAAGTAAGTTCTTAATTCAAGAAGTGTTACATAATCCATAAAGATGACAGCTACGCAACAGTGATAGTGGCATTAGGCTATGGCTCCTATCACTACATCCTAGCCACAAAATTGTAAAGAGTTCTACAGATTGACCAGCCCAGTGATTATCAAAGTGTGATCCTAGGACCAGGAGCAGCAGCATAAATATGGCCTATGAACTTGTTTCATATGATAATTCTCCAGCCCTACCTCAGACATCCTGAATCAGAAACTGAGAGGACCCTGATATTTCAACAAACCTTGGTTTGTTGAAACCCTAAGGTTTCAGAACTACTGGACTAGCCAACATTACCTAGTAAATCATCCAGGCAGTCAATCTGGAGACTGAATAGAATAAATCCATCATCCTGCTGTCTAATTATTACTCTTTTCTGGTGTAAATCTATCAACAAAAGTTACCTCTGTTTGCTACATGAATGATGTCTCTGGAAACATTAAGGTTCTCTGGAAGAATTCATGTGACTTAACTTCATCAAAAGATACGACATGTTCCTGGTATGTAAGAGAAACCCAACAAATATTTGTTACTTTATTTATTGTAATTTCATAGAAGATACATAGGGACTTTAAAAAAACGGTTTTAAGAAGATAAACAGTCCATGGAGAAAGGAACTGTCCAAAGAGTTACACTGTTTTCAAACTGGGGAGAACCATATGGTTTAACAACCTCTTGTTAGAAAGAAAGAAGCCATAGCTCACAGGGTATCAAGAGAATTTTCCAAAGTCAGACCAATTTTTAGTAACAAAATCAGGATGGGAACTTAGGTTTCTAACTGAAAGCTAGTATTCTCTGTTTTAAAAACCACCCCTCCAATGAATTAGAGATCTATGGAAGTATTTTAATGTTTAACACCATGACAAAATAATAAGACAAAGATCAAGTAGAGAAGTAAGCCTTTACGTGCCAAGAATAATGGCAGAAGATGCAATTAGTCTATGTAATAAGGAAGAAATAAAAATTCAGATTCTCCACAAAAGACCTGCTCCTTCATTGTTTTATTTTTTTTACAAGAGCTATCAACTTTTTCATTTTAAATCTTAAATAAGACATGACACCCTGGAATGTGGAGGCTTTCACTAGAAGCTTTTTTTTATTTCTTAAAAATCCTTTAAGCATAAAGAAATAAATTCTTTACCTAGGAAAACTCTTTTGTAACATCAAAAAGAGATAAATCCACAAAAGGGGGGGGGGACTGTTAAAGGAGATCGTCATAGCAACCAGATAAGAACAAATTTGGCATAGAAAGCAACCTGATTATTTCTTCTTTTTAATCAAAATTACATATCATCAAGTTCGGAAGCAAAACAATTGGGAAAACAGTACAAGAATTTCCAAGTACATCACATGCACATTAATGTTTATTAACTCTCTAAACACCTAAAGTAGGTGCAATTATTCATTAATACAGGAATAATTTATATTTCATGGGATTGCCAGACTCATTTCTTTCTACTCTAGACATTTAAAAATCAGCAAACATGGATTTTTCTTTTCCAGAAATATTTTTCAAATTCATTTATTGCTTATGTTTTTATAAAAACTCAATTCATACTGTCTGTACATTTTTATGCTGATTTTATTTTTTACAATACCCATTATCCCCAACTGGATGCCTTATGGGCGATTAATACTGACTTACATAGCTTTCAGAAATGTTCATATTTTCTTGCTTTCTTGACAACAGTAGGATGGTTCTGAGTCCGAATTCGGCCGATTTTTTTTTTTTTTAAGATTTTATTTATTTATTTGACAGACAGAGCTCACAGGCAGGCAGAGAGGCAGGCAGAGAGAGAGGAGTAAGCAGGCTCCCTGCTGAACAGAGAGCCCATGCCGGCTTGATCCCAGAACCCTGAGATCATGACCTGAGCTGAAGGCAGAGGCTTTAACCCACTGAGCTACCCAGGCGCCCCTAAATTAACAAATCTTATTCCAGAATCCTAGCTGCAAGTCTGAGAGCCTTACTGAAAAGGATAAATAGGGAACTAAATCAATATGAATGTTGACTGCATAAAAATACAATATGAAAGTTTATCTATAAAATCTTCAGATTTTATAGAAGTAGACCCTGAAATGGAGATTCCTATGGAAGTAATTTATTGAGGAAGGCTTCAACATGCCTCTGTTACTGTCTAATAGAATGAGCAACACAATGATATGGATAAGGATATACAACTGAATAATAAACAGTAATAATGTGCATGACAAAATTAAGACCGAATGAGTAAGAGTGGTTAGTCAGTTAAAACATATTCTAAATTACATACAATGTTCAGTGTATTTTAAAATTATTTAATAAAATTAATTTTTAAAATGTCAAATGCCTAAAATTATTAATGTATCTAAAAATCTCTAGATGACCACACTAAGAGTAAAAGGCTGTGTTACTAACATGTACTCTAAGAGAGGTCTTAGGCTGAAATCCCTAGAAATAGAGTTTCCAACAGGGATTTTGGACAAGTGATTTATTGAGAAATCAATTCAAGTAACCATGTGAGAAAATCAGGGAAGCAGGCTAGGATGGGGAAAAGCAAAGCAAATGTTAGTTTCAGAAATACTCTAGCTTCAGCTTGATCCTACAGGGTGTTCCTAAGCATTAATGGTTACAGTATTTTTCCACCATTAGCCAAGGGGACCAGGTTTTTACACCCTGCCATTTCAGTCAGTTGTTGGTTGTCACTGCCTTGAAGGTAATGCCCAAGGCATTCCCAGCCATACACACTCTGGTGGCAGAGAGCAATTCTTTTGAGAAGTGTGCAGCTCTAAGTCATTAGAAACCTACACTAACTATAGATGGGGGTTTAATGCACCAGAAGGGGAAAACTAGATGGGGTATCAACCATGTCTAACACTAAAGAAAATAATAAATTAAATAAGAAACCATTTAATCTGGAAAAGGGCAGAAAATGGAGGGGAAAAAGAAAATAGAGCAGGTGGACAAATAAGAAAAAAAATAAGATTTAAATCCAATTATTATTATGTTAAATATAAACATTAATTTTTCCAATTAAAATACAAAGAAGAAAAGACTGGATTTAAGATATGTAAGTTGCTTA
The DNA here is from genome assembly GCF_922984935.1 of Meles meles. Lineage (NCBI taxonomy): Eukaryota > Metazoa > Chordata > Mammalia > Carnivora > Mustelidae > Meles > Meles meles. The sequence goes on along the minus strand of NC_060069.1, from coordinate 132,795,219 downwards.
CAAGAGACAGGCTTTAAAAATAAGGGTGAAGAGGGGTGCCTGGGTGGCTCAGTGGGTTAAAGCCTCTGCCTTTGGCTCAGGTCATGATCCCAGGCTCCTGGGATCAAGCCCTGCATGGGGCTCTCTGCTCAGTGGGGGGCCAGCTTCCCCCTCTCTCGCTGCCTGCCTCTCTGCCTTCTTGTGATCTCTGTCTGTCAAATAAATAAATAAAATCTTTTTAAAAAAATAAGGGTGAAGAAAAATTAAAAGTAAAAGACAGGGAGTAAAATAGTAAATACTTGCCAGTACAAGATGGGGTAGCTGTACGAATAGAGAGAAGTAGGCTTAAAGTGAAGAAGAATTACAAGATAAAAGTAGCTATACTGTAATAATAAATGAGTCAAACAATCAGAAAGACATAAAAATAATATAACCTTGATAGATATATATGTATTTTTTTAAAGATTTTATTTATTTATTTGACAGATAGAGATCACACGTAGGGAGAAAGGCAGGCAAGAGAGAGAGAGGAGGAAGCAGGCTCCCTGCCAAGCAGAGAGCCCGATGCGGGGCTCAATCCCAGGACCCTGGGATCATGACCTGAGCGAAAAGCAGAGGCTTTAACCCACTGAGCCACCCAGGCGCCCCCCTTGATATATATTATAAAGTAAAAACTAGCAGAACCAAAAAGAGAAACAGACAAATCTATAAAGCTCCCTATGACCACAGTATACAATTTTAACATGTATCACTCAATAGCTGTTAGAATATGCAGACAAAAATATCCATATGGATACAGTCTGACAATCAAAACTGACTAACCTATTTCTTTATCAACACATATAGAATAACGCACCCAATTCATAAAAGAATTCCTCTTCAAATTCACATATAACATTGATCAAAAATGACCATATGTTCTGTCAAAAAAAGCAAAAATAATCAGAAAACTCAAAAATTTTGGACATAAAGTAATAAACTTGTAAACAATTTTGATTCAGAGAAGAAACCAAAATAAAAGAAGGTATTTAAAATGGAATGATATAAAAATTAAACATAACAAAAACTTATGGAATTATGATTAAAAGAAATGTATACCCTTCAATAGTTACGGAAAAACCAGGATGATAGTCAATGTTTTAAGTATCTATTGCAAGAAGTTAGGAAAAGAACAGCAAAATAAAAACAAAGGAAATAAAGGGAAGACAATAATAAACAAAAGGAGAAGGTAATTAAATATAAGAATGTATGATAAAGAATATAACAAATCTAAAAATTGTTTATTTGAAAAATACAAGTTACATTTATTAGTAAGACTGATCAAGGGCGGGGCGCCTGGGTGGCTCAGTCATTAAGCATCCGCCTTCTGCTCAGGTCATGATCCCAGGGTCCTAGGATTAAGCCCCACATTGGCCGGCTCTCTGCTTGGCAGGAAGCCTGTTTCTTCCTCTCCCACTCCCCCTGCTTGTGTTCCCTCTCTCACTGTGTCTCTCTCTGTCAAATAAATAAATAAAATCTTAAAAAAAAAAAAAAGACTGATCAAGGGCAGATAAATATACTACATAGAAAGAGAGAAAATAACATCAGAAATAAGAAGGATAGAACTATAGAAATGACACATTTTAAAATAAGATATTTGAAACACCTTTACATTAATTAATTTGCTATTTTGGATGAAATCAATAATTCTTTTTAAAAACCCATTATACAAAATAGGAAAAGAAATGGAAATTTTGACTACTACTATATCTATTTTTAAAATTAATTCTCATTAAAAATCTTCCCATAAAGAGATCTCAGATCCAGATTCATTTACTTATGAATTCTACCAAATAATAAAGAAATAACACAAATTTTGTGCAACTCTACTGTACTCTTTTTTATGAGGCCAGGACAACCTTTTCCTCAAAACCTAAAAATAACATCACAAAAAGGAAAGTTGCAAGATGATCTTTATCATAAATACAGATGCAAAAAGTGAGTGGAGTGTGTGTGTGAAAGTGTGTGTGTGTGTGTGTGTGAATATATCAAAGCCAAGTGGGTTTATTAGAAAAATGTAAGTTTAGTTTATCATTCAAAGTTTCAAATTCTAATGATCTAATTCACTACATTAAAAAAAGAAAAAATACGTAATCTCAAAATATTTAGAAAAAGTGAATAAAACTCAAAAATCTATTCATGATGAAAAACAACTGTTACAAAACATTTTGAATCTGATATATGGCACTACAAAGATTCCCCAACAAACACACTCTCAATGATAGCGATATGACAAACTTACCCTTAGTTTGGGAACAAGACAAGAATGTTTCCTATTGGATCTGTATTTACAAATGGAATGGAAAAGCCTAGATTGTCTAATAACGCAAAGAAAAAACCAAAACACACAAGAATTGCAAAGAAAAAATTTTGATAGTATTTGCAAATAATATGACTGAAGATATAGACTATCCCAAAGAATTCAAACTATTTGACTTAATCAGTGAGTTTATCAGTGCTGCTAGATTCAAAATCATGTAAAACTCTTTCAAGCTTTCTTTAAAGCAGCAGTAAACAATTAGCAAAGCAAATTATGAGATTTACACCATTTTCATGGCACCAAAATTCACCCAACATTTAATAATAAATCTAACAAAAAATGTGCAAGACTTCTACTTAGAAAATGCCAAATATTGCTGAGAGATTTAAAGAAGATTCGCTTACAGGAGTTCCCCCTTACTTGTGAGGGTTTCTCTTTCTATGGTTTCAGTTACCTCTGTCAGTCTCAATCTGGAAGCACATGATCCTCCTTCTCATCACGGGTCAGAAGGTCAATAGTTGCCTGACACTACATCACAATGTCTTTGCCATCACCTCACTTCATCTCATCACAGAGGCATTTTACCGTCTCACATCATCCAAGAGGAAGAAGGATGAGTACAGTACAGTAAGATGCTTTGAGAGAGACCACATTCACATAACTTATTACAGTATATCATTATAACTTATTATTTTATTATTATTCTAACCTCTTAATGTGCCTAATTTATAGATTAAAATTTGTCTTAAGTATGTATGTGTAAAAAAATACATAGTGTCGGGCACCTGGGTGGCTCAGTGGGTTAAGCCGCTGCCTTCGGCTCAGGTCATGATCTCAGGGTCCTGGGATCGAGCCCCGCATCGGGCTCTCTGCTCAGCAGGGAGCCTGCTTCCCCCTCTCTCTCTGCCTGCCTCTCTGCCTACTTGTGATCTCTCTGTCAAATAAAGAAATAAAATCTTAAAAAAAAAAAAGATTATAAAAAATACATAGTGCATATAGGGTTTGATACTATCTGCAGTTTCTGGCATCCACTGGGGGTCTTGGAATGATCCCCTGTAGATAAGAGGGGGCTCCTGTAAATAGTATTAAAGACAGGTTAATGGAGTAGTAAATTATATAATGTTTATGGTTTGGAAAAAATGAGTGTTGAAAAGGTATCAATTCCCCCCCCAAATTAACCTACAGATCAATACAAATTCCAGTAAACTTTTTTAAAAAACAAAATTAGAAGACTCATAGCTAGATTATAAACTATATCTTAACTATAGCTTCATTTATATCTCAATTGGATACTGTCATATCTTACTACCTTATATATTCTGTTGCTATTCAATGCTATTCTTATAACAGCATGAAACAGTTAATATCTTTCAATTTCAATCAATATTTCCCTGAATATCTATACACATCAGAGAAATTAAAACTTACAGAATTAAACTCTTTCAAGATATTTAAATACGAATAACTTTTAAAACTCTCCTGAACATAATTAAAACCTCATGTCTAATATATTAAATTCTCTTAGGTTAAACATTTTAAAGAACAGATAACAATATGTAAAATATCAAAGGGATTATAGATGTGTAACCAATCCAGTATTCAGGTGAAAGATCAGAACTAAATATATAATTCTGTGATCATAGGATCTACTCTTTCTTTGTTATTTTAAAATCTATAATAGCTTTATTGAAATATAATTCAAATGCCATATATTTCACTGCCTTCAGTATACAATCCAATGTTTTCAATATATTCAGAGTTGTGCAACTAACCCCACAGTTAATTTTAAAACATTTGCTTTACCCAAAAAAGATACCCTGTACCCATTAGCAATCACTTTCCATTTCTGCCTAACTTATGGTCCTACACTAACACTAATCTGCAATCTGTCTCTAGTTTTGCATCATCTTGAGAACGGATACTGTGAGAACACACAGAACATACTGGGAGGAGAAAGAGGGGCTGTGAAGAGTGCCTCCAGGGAAAATGAGAGGAACTTAATATGTTTAGTTCCACCGTGTGGAATTTGAAACCATCATGGGAAATCTAAAAGACCAGAGACTCACTCACCGACTGTTTTGGAAATGGAACCAATAGCATAAAGTTAGGTTGGGACGATCCTGTTCTCTCAAAATTTATTAGAACAATGGATGCATGAACGTTGCCCACAGACGAGATGTTCGACATGCGTGAGAGAGCTTGAATAAAGATCTTAATATGTCTCTAATAAGACACCTGAGGGACAGATGGTCCCACAACCCCAAGATCCTGGAAGAAACTCTGGGACTGAGGAAGCAGTTATTATGATGCACATAATCAACAGACAAATATATACTAATATTGGAGAAACTGCAAAAGAGAAAATGGCCAGCAAAAAAATCTGTCAAGATCCTCAGGAGTATCTTTCCAAGAGAGGAGCCAAAGGGAAGCATCGACCAGGCTCAAAGCACATGAAGCCAACTGACCATAGTGCTCTTCCAAGGAAGGATTTCACGACCCTTACATCTACTTATCTAAATAGAAAATATGAGGGACAGAAAGGACACCAAACACTCTCTACATCCCACCTGCTCACTTGGTGAGGTGTTTTGGATGGAAGCAGCCTGAGCTGAAGGAGAGAAGATTAAATTTTAAATCAAGTCCAAAATTCAGATATTTATTTACTTATATATTTATGTATTTATTTATAAATTTTTATTGACTTTAAATGGAAATTGTAACTGTGTACAATTTAAAATGAGAGAAGAATCTAGGTCTGCTCTATCTTCAGAGTGAGGAGATAAGCCAGTGCCCTGCCAGAATTTTCTTCTACGGCTAGGGAAAGGCCACCTTCACTGAGTCAAGGTTAAAGTATGATGAGAGCAAAAATTAAGTTGTTTTTATTTTTACATGAATCATGTTTATCCAATGATACTCAATAAGATATATCACCCTCACAGAAATGCTGAGGAAAATTATGTAATGGAATGGAAAACTGTTGAAAGTTTTCCTCAAATTACAAAAAAAGCAAGTTGAAGGATATGAGAATATGCCATTCCAAAATACACCTCTTTGGCATATAGATTTTTTTTGAGCTAAAGACAATCAAGAATTATTAGGCATAGGTAAAGCTGTTTACCTCCCCCTAACTGCATTAAAACAGAATATAAAATTTCTCCTTTTGTAAAGGAAGTTCCCATTTATAAAAGACATTTCCATTTGTAAGATGCCCCTACCAGGAAGAGAACTACTCCCAGAGACATCTGTCCTCACCTGAGAGACTCTTAACTGCATCACAAAACATCCCTTCCTTCTTTCATCTTTCCATAACTTGCCTCCTTCACTCAGAACCCCCAAGCCCCTTTTCCTTTGTTTAGCCTAAGATAGTATATAAGCCTCAGTCATTCAGCCACCTCCTCAAGTCTTATTTCATTGTGAAACTCTTGGGTGTATGTGTGTGTATACAACTAAACCATTTTCCCCCCTCCTGTTAACCTCTTATCCATTTGATTTATGGGCCCCAGCCATTAAAACTAGAAGAGAAGAGGAGCGCTTGGGTGACGCAGTTGGTTAAGCAACTGACTCTAGATTTCCACTCAGGTCATGATCTCAGGGAGGTGGGATGGAGCCCCATAGTGGCTCCACGCTCTGTGCAGCCTATGCTTGAAATTCTCTCTCCCTCTCCCTCTACCCTTCACATTTGTACTCTCTCTGAAAGAAAGAAACTAGAAGAATATAGAGAAAATAACATTTTCTCCCATACAAAGTTAATATGAATCTTTGTTAAAGGAATACTAGAATATTTATAATAGATAACATTCTGTTTACATGTATATTCTAAATTATTGGCACTAAACTTTTGTATAATTGTAAGGAAAATGTAATTTTTTACAGGTCTTTAAAAAAAATTTTTGTTTTTATTTATTTACTGTTTTATAGTTTTTTATTGAAGTATAATTAACATACAATGTTACATTAGTTTCAGGTGTACGACATAATGATTCAACAGTCCTATACAGTTCTTAGTCCTCATCAAGATAAGTGTAATCTTGATCTCCTTTATATATTTCACACCACCCCCTTCATCTCACTTGTGGTAACCACCAATTTATTCGCTGTATTTAAGAATGTTTTTTGCTTTATCTCTTTTTTTCCTTTGTTTTGTTCTATATTTTAAATTACACATAGGAGTAAAACTATATGGTATTTGTCTTTCTCTGTTTAACTTATTTCATGTAGCATCATACACTCTAGATCCATTCATGTTGTTGCAAATGGCAAGATCGCAGTCTTTCTTATGACAGAATAATATCCCATTGTATATATTTATATACCACATCTTTATCCATTCATCTATGGATGGACACTTGCATTGCTTCCTTATCATGGCTACCATAAATAATGCTACAGTAAGGATACAGGTGCCTATATATTTTTTGTTTAGTGTTTTTGTTTTCTTTGAGTAAATAGTAGTGGAATTACTGGATCAGATGGTAATTCACTTCTACCTAAAATACAATTTTAAAGTACATGCACTTAGATAATTGACCCGGTGTTTGTGAATTGTGTTGAGCCATTTCCCAAATTCTACAATTTTCTTCATGATATTTGTGTTATTTCCTAACATTATTACCCTGTGTGATATAAAGGCTTTACATTTAAAGATGCTTTATAGTTTCCAAAAAAGAAATTTCACATAAACTACCTCATTCCAGCTTTGTAATAATTCTTCAAGGTATGCAGGTTAAATAGCACCATGTCATTTACATATAGGCTCAGAGAAAGTAAATAAATGTACCAGAGTGAGAACAGAGTATAAATGAAGACCTTCTGAATCTAAGTTAATGTACAGCTGACCCTTGCACAATGTGGAGGGTGGGGTGCTGACCACCTCCACAGTCTGAAGTAACTTGTGACTCTTCAAAAACTTAGCTACTAATAGCCCACTGTAGACTAGTAGACTGACTTACGGCATAAACAATGTATTAATATACATTCTGTGTATTGTATGTACTATATAATGTATTCTTATGATAAAGTAGGCTAAAGAAAATATTAAAGTAATAAGGATGAGAAAATGCATTGATAGTACTGTACTATTAGTTAACAAAAACATGTATGTATAAGAGGACCCACATAGTTCAAACCTGTGTTGTTCGAGAGTCAACTCTACTTTCCGATAGAATACGTTTTCTCTACTTTACAAGTAAATTGCATCCAAAAGGAATATCACATTTAAGAATGTGTTCACATCAATTTCCACCCATTTCATATCAAACAAATTCAAAATATGCAAAAGTAAAATTATGTCGTTTAGTACAAAGACATTGATGGAAGTGTTAACAATTTTACCACATGTTATTGAGATTTATGTGGCCTGTGAATTTTGAAATTCAGTATAAATATATATATATGTATAATGAGTATATAATATATATGCATAATGAGTATATAATATACATTATATCTAATATATATATAAAATAAATACCCATTACATAGAAATACCAGGTATGGGGGGCGCCTGGGTGGCTCAGTTGGTTAAGCAACTGCCTTCAGCTCAGGTCATGATCCCAGAGTCCTGGGATCGAGTCCCACATCGGGCTCCCTGCTTCTTGGAGCGTCTGCTTCTCCCTCTGACTTTCTCCCCTCTCATGCTCTCTCTCACTGTCTCTCTCAAATAAATAAAATCTTAAAAAAAAAAAAAAAGAAATACCAGGTATGGGAAGTGGTTTCACCAATATTGTCTTAATGGGAGTAATAATAACTCTTTGTATTTCAAAGCACCCAATGTTAAAGAATGGGCATATAAATGTATGTACATATATGTGTGTGCAAATATATATATATATGATTTATATATATGTATATATAAATCAAAACCCCAGTGAAAACTATTTCAATAATCAATCTGTAAGTTAAAATTAGTTTACTCAAAGGTATATATGGGGATGACTTCTAAATTTCATTAGCAACTATAGAATATAAGATTTTGCCACAATACTCTCTCTTTATTTCTCAGAAATGGTCCCAGCAACTCAAGTCAAGTCAAAACCATTTCAGTGTGCATTGTCAGGTGATGAGGTCACTATTCCCATTTGACTTCAAGCTCAGCCTACTTCAAACCTCACCATCTATCTGCCTTTTCTTCTGACACAAAACAACCAGGGCTTTCCAACTCAGTTAAATTCAAAAGAGCCTGCTGGGTGGGACAGGGAATCACCAAACAGCAATCCAGCCGGTTGAATGAGAGTGCTTGGAGGAAATGCTCACATATCAACAGCATGTTTCTCACACCCACAGTCCAAGCTTTACAGACCCAAGAGGAAGTTTTGCTCACCGAAAGAGCATTTCAAGGCTCTTGAAGAGATCAGGACAAGCTACCCCAAAATACACTACTTTGACATAGAATTATTTTGAGCTGAAGTCATTTGAGTTCTGGAATTCCTTATCTGCCTGAAAGCAGAGACTCCCAACAGAAGTCAGTTGTCATAAATCTCTTGCCCCGGAGCAATTCTAATCTTATCAGACAAGACTGAGCCACACCCAGACAGACATTGTCACAAAGAATCATATCTCCCATGTATTTTCTCTAAAGGATGATTTATTTTTCCAAAAAGTCATTTGCATTTTCATAAGTGCCCTTTTGCCCCCACCACTCCCCCTAGTAAGTTTAATACATAGACTCCAAGTTCTAACCAGCCCACTGAGGAGCTCATCACTGGGTAGTCCTGTGTGTATGCAAATATGCACAGGGTAATACACTATTTTTCTCTCATTAATCTGCCCTTTGGTAATCTAATCGACAGAACTTGAGCCAAAGAACCTAAGATGGGTAGGGGGAAAATAGTTTTTTGCCTCTTTTACACTCTCTACAATAATTTTCAATGATACTATGCCATTTCCCCCTAAATTTGTCCTTAGAATGTATACACCTCACAGCATCACTCTGAGCATTTTCGGGTTGTTGTTGTTTTTTTAATCTTTAAAGTGGTGATCAAAACACATTCTTCAGGTAATGAATGGGTATTCTGTCTGAAGCAGTATGTGTAAATGGTTTTGTTTTTTACATGTAAAAAGTATGTTCTTGCTTTGTTATCATTGTTGCTGTTATCATTTCTCCAGCACTATAAGAAAACATGGCAGTACTTAAAAACAGGGCCTCTTTAATCAGACTACTTGGGTTGGAATCGTGGCTCCATCTTTTGCTAACCATGTTGCCTTAGGCCCATTATTTTATCTCTCTCAGCTTTTTTCTTCATCCATAAAGTGAGGATGAGATTACAGCTCTTCTCCGAGGGTTATGATGAAATGAAGCGAGCTGTCCAGGAAGAGCACTCAGTAACTGCTAACCAGTTATTGAAATGTTAGTATTCACAGACGCTGCTAGCAATACAAGCGTGCTTCTCTACTTGGGGCCAGCTAAGCCTGACTTGAGTGACAAATATGGAAAGGGCAAGTAGCCAAGATTATGTGTAACTAGTGCCCTCTTGGGATCAAAGGAAAGAATCAAATTTGTTTTTGAAAATTACGAAGAATTTGGAAAAGGAAGGAATACAAAGACGTGGAAACACTAATCCTTCAAGGGCTCTTTATCAAGGACCCCACTGGAGGTGCAAAATGCTTTGGAGGCTAGTGAGCTAGATGGTTTAAACTGAAAGTGCTTTTTTGGTCTAAAAAAATAAATCATTTGAATGGAGTCTCAGTGTGATTTTCACAAGGGTGGGAAAGTTGATTCAGGTTATACCACGAAAAAGAAAACAAAATTTACAACCACAAAAGAGAGCGCAAAAACCAACACTGGCATAAGGAAACCAAGAATGGTGTAAATTGTTCATGATTTGGCTCTGCCACAAATCACTCAAGCCAGCAGGGCTGAAGACTGACATGGCTTCTTCCTCCCTTCCATCTTTCCTTCCTTCTAAATAATTGCTGTTTTTCCCTTTGGACTTACCCACCTTTTAATCTAAATAGCATATCCATAATGGATGATGCTACCACTGGGCACTTTTTGCTTAAGATCGGATGAGAATTTTCTGCTTGCTAGTAATTTGACGTGAGCGTCATTGTTTTATTTAATCAAATCTTGGTAGACTCAGTGTAATTTTTTTTTAAAGGAAAGAAAAAATATTTTCCTGTGCATTGCTCTTTCAAACAGTGTCCACAATTTTAAATTCCTTTGCTCTAAATTGTTTTTCATTTTTCCCCTTAGAAATGGACTGCAATCTTATAGAATTATATAGCATTTATACACGGTAAAGTAAAATCTTGATTTAATGTAGGTATACTATAATTGTAGGACTGTAACATAACAGGCTAAAGTTGTGCTTAAAATATTTGCTTTAGTATAGTACTGACATACAGAGAAAACAGAATAAAGAACTCAGAAACAAAAACATGTATATGGTCAGCTGATATTCAAGAAGGGTGGCAAGAATACAAAATGGGGAAAGGATAGTCTCTGTTACTGGTGGGAGAGTCTGTGTTGTGTGGATTGAGGTCTCAGTTCCTGAATTCCCCATGAAAAAATTTACAAGAGGATCTATGCTCAGAATAAAGACAGCCAGAAGTAGCAAGCACGCGCGCACGTGCGTACACACACACACACACACACACACACACACACACATACACAGAATGAGAGAGAGAGAGGAATGTAGCAAGCAAAAAGCACTTTACAAAAGGAAAGTACACCCTCAATGTGGGAGAGCAGGCAAGTTCTACAAGGTGGAAACAGTCCCTAGGTTGTTTTGGGATTAGATATTTGTTGGATCTCTCTGGGCTGGGAGAAGAGAAGTGGTGATGTACAGTGGGTTGGTCTCGAATGGCAACTGCTTCCAACCATTTGGGGGGACTGCTCCCACAGGTTGGGAGGGGGAGTTTCTGACCCTATAAGGTTTGTACCATCATGGTGGCCTTTCTCCGTGGAGGGAGGCTGTATCTACAATGCAAATGTATTATAATGAGTGTCGGGATTGCCCTGGGGCAGAAGGAGGAGCGTGTATGATCTGCACCTGTGGCTCTTGGTTTGCCAGCCCTAAGATCTTGGAAACCAGAGTCAGGATGTTGTATCCCTTGGCTTCTGAGGCTTAACCTATTATCACAATCCTTATCCCCCACCACATAGCTATCATTCCCCTCCTCAAGGGCTTGGGACTCTGCCTCAGACCATTCCCTCCACTGTTCATATCTAGGTTCTATCTAAGATCTTCAACAAGAGGTGTTGGGAAAACGGGATACGCACATGAAAAAGAATTTAATTGAACTCTTATCTTACACCATACCAAAAAATCAACTCAAAATAGATTAAAGACTTAAATTTAAGATCTGAAACTATAAAACTCGTAGAAAAAAAAAAAACAGGAGAAAACATTCTTGACATTGGCTTTGGTAATGATTTCTTGGATATGAAACCAAAATCAGAGGTAACAAAAGCAAAATTAGACAAGTAGGACTACATGAAATTAAAAAGTTTCTGCAGAGCAAAAGTAACAAGAGAATGAAAAGGCAATCCACAGAATAGGAGAAAGAATAAAATATTTTTTTAAAAAAAGAATTTGTTAAAAAAAAGAATATCTGATTTAATGTTATATATATATACATACATACACATATTTTTTTTTAATTTACTTGACAGAGATCACAAGTAGGCAGAGAGGCAGGCAGAGAGAGAGAGAGAGGAGGAAGCAGGCTCCCCGCTGAGCAGAGAGCCCAATGCGGGGCTCCATCCCAGGACCCTGAGACCATGACCTGAGCCGAAGGCAGAGGCTTAACCCACTGAGCCACCCAGGCGCCCCTGTTTTATATTTTGTATATAAGTTTTGTAGGAACTCTCAACTGCTCATTTCTTTAAATATCTGCTTAAGTTTACCTATATTTGATTTACACAATTTGACAAATGAAAGAGAATTATATCTTTGCAATATTTTTGTTTTAGAATATATCATTATCACATACTACATTATTAGAATAAAAACCTTGACCTTTAGAGAAGGAAAAAAAAGTATTTTTTCCCCTACTCTCTTAGGTTTAATAGCTGGGGCCTGTGAATCAAACCGATAAAAGACAAATTAAAGAGGGGGGAAAAAAAGTTTTAATGACATAAGTATGCATAGGAATTCACAGAGGAAAATGTGGCTCAAAAAGGCAGTCAGATGAGTGAGGCCTATATGCCATCTTAGGATAAAAAAAGGAAAAGGGGTTTGGGCTTCTGGGCGGGATAGTCAAATTTTGGGAAGGGGAGGGCAGGACATTTATAGTAAGGGATGTCTTATTTGTACGTAAGAGTCCCTCAGGTGATGAGCATCCTCTCAGAGAGTAGCTCTCTTCCTACTAAGGGGACATTTTTATCCAGGAAATTTCTTTTATAAATGCAAATTTCCTTTACAAAAGGAAAATTTGTACTTTATTTTAAGGCAGTTAGAGGGTAGCAAAGAGTTTCTCCTGTGTCTACTAGTTCTCAATGGCTTTTAGTTCAAAATAATTTGAACGCCAGTAGCGTACTGGAGGGTGGCGTGTTCCAGTGCCCTTCAAACCCAATGGTAGATCATTGTCCCAAATAAGTGTATATTTGGGGATTATAAATCCTACTCTGGGGTCATGACACTAAAATCAAATGTTGAATTGCTTTATGTGAACCACAGTGATCTATTTCTAAGTTTTTGTTTTGTTTTTTTCATTTGGTTAAGGCAGTGCAGCTTGTAGGACTTCCTACCCTCTCCACTAGCCCCACTCCCATTTGAAAGCCTTAAAGGTCTGAGGGCAAAATCAGCAAAGACAACCCCTCCCTACTACAATGCCAAAGTGTGAGACTTCTCCACTGCCCTATCTCCCTCCTGCTGGGCATATTACATAATATTTTTCTTTTCTTTAAATTACAACTCATGGATCATCTCCTTTGTGAGAACCCAAGAAACTCTCTTAACCCCTTCTTTATGCCAACAAGACTCCCTCCGACCCATCCACCCATTTGGTGTTTCTGTATTTATTATTATGATTTTCACTGCAGCAATGTGTGTCCCCTCCTTGTCATTCCGTGTGAATTCACAAGGCAGACACTGTATCTATCCTTTACGGAACACCTCAAATGCATAGTTAGCAGGTACTCAATACATAATGGCTGACAACTGACAGGCAGAAATGTGCAAATTTCAAATAGCAGCTGGATTTTTTTTTTTTTTTCCCCTGAAAGCCTTTCATAAGAGTATGAAGAGACTCAGCCTAAAACAGAGTACACTAGAACTGGGAGGGAAATTTTTCAAAAGAAAAACTATAAACAAAGGACATTAACCCTAGGCCTCCTATGCTCTGGCAGATTTTTTTCTTATGTCTTTGTAGGGGCAGAAAATGTTTCCCTTTTTCCCTTTTAGAGTCTTCAGCTGGTCTAATAATGAAGTCAGTTAAGACAGAGTGACTGGAAACAAAACAAAACAAATTTAATTTTAGATATATTAAAGCTCCACAAAAATATGAGACCCAAGAAAGTCAGACAATTGAGGTCACCCTGAGCTAAAGAGGGAGATAGGGACCTGGAGTTTCAAAGGGGGCGGAGGGCAGTTCACAGGACAGTAAGAAGAGCAGAAGTTATAATTAAATGCTTGCCCTGCCACACAGGTAAGTCTTTTAGATACAAAAGTTATCTTTGGTACTAGCTCTCCTTCTGGACCAGACCCCCATCTAAATTCCTTTAGTCAGTTAAGGAAGAAGTCAAAGTTTGTTTGCTTATGTGTTTCTTCGGAGTCTGCTGGATCCTGACGTCTTTCAGCTCAAAATTAATCCACATGCTAAAGTAACATATTTTGGAGTCACATATTATGCTTCCTTTCATCCTTTTTTTCTTTCTTTTTTTTGGAATGGATATTTGGCCCTCAGCTGAAGTCCTTCTGTTCACCCGCTCCTTCCCCGAAACCACCATTTCCGTACGTCTGCTGGGTGTCAGCCGTCATCCCCCAGACTTCAGGCAGCGCACTTGACCAATATCCTCAGGTTTGTGTGAGGGTTTTTTCCCCCCAATAATTTCATTACACTTGCTTTTGAAAAAAAATTCTACACACCCATAAATATACATTTTTACCTCATTTTGTAAGTCAGCACATGAGCTTGATACTAAAATAAATTGAAAAAATTCCCTCTAAAACTTGCTACATCGCTGTAATAGGCAGGTTACTGGTAAGGAATTAGTATGAAAATAGGAAATCAACATCTAATTTGGATAAAGGAGATAAAACAGAAAAAGTAACATAGCCAGGAATATAAAACCAGGAGTGCTAAGCCAAACTCATCAATAACTAAGAAAATCAACAAGGAACTCATGAACCAGGCTTGCAGACTAAATCCGGGCAGGACCTACAATGCAAGTAAACGTGGACAACGAGTTGACTTTGGCTTCTAGTAACTCTGGGTATTTCCACATGACTGGAACCTGTCTGCTCAACACGACTGTGTTCCCAGGAATTCCTGACTGAAAAATAACTGTATTCAATCCTGGGTGGCCATTTGGACCTCAGTTTCCTCAACTGAAAAATGGGTACAGTGTTAATAATGATAGACCCTATTTCAGAGTATATTTGGGAAAATACATTAAGTGTTATCTGTTTTCTGCCTAGATCCTTTGCTGATACATATTTCTCCTAATTTCTGCTACTCCTTCAGAATGTGTTTATTTTCATGAGGGACAATAACCTCTATGTAATTAATTACACTGATAATGACAGCATTTCAAATTGGACAACATTTTGAGAGGTTAATTATGCCTTCCCAATAACTCTCATGTTACAGCCTGTAACTGTCTCTACACAGGACAGCCTTGAATATGGGTATTAAAAATTGAAAAGGCTCATATATAGATTAATTAGATAACAATGCCTGCAAAATTTTGTTAGTGGTATATTATGTATTAGACGTGGTATATTATGTATTAAGCTCCAACTAAATGCACAATTATATTTTAGATTTAAATATACTATATATATATATATATATATATATATATATATATGAGAAAATCCGAGTCTTATCTTCATGAAGCTTGGTCAGCTAAAAAGCTGCCAGAATGGAAACAGAAAACCCCAGTTTTGGTATTAACCTGGTCACTACATATTGTGACTTGTGGCTAAATCATATAGTCATTAACTTTAATTAAATATCTTGAGAACTAGCAGAAAAATATATTCTCTTTACCTTCAAGCTTATCTTGAAGACTGAATTAGAGAATACTTGCATAACCATATTCTAAGATGCAAATCAAATTTTAAAAGGCATTATTATTATGAATTTTACTACCAGTAATAGGGGTACCTTTACATTTAAAAAAAAAAAATATCCTAAGCCATCTGTACCCATTGATTGAGTTAAATCTCTGACAGGAGGAATGAGTAAAGTACAAAGACTTTCATATTCTTCTTAGTTTTAAAATTGTAAGATTTTAAGTAACTATTCCTTGAATTGCAAACTGGCAGAATTCAGAGAAATGAGTATTAATTTATGAGATATTGGTACTAACAAATAATTTTGAGATTTCCAACTAAGTCACATAGCATATCAAATGAATTAAGAACAATTTATTTCTTAGTTGTTGGTTTTGTGTGTGTTTTTTTTTTTTCCCCTAGGAACAAATCAAAGTGCTCTAAAATCCCAATGGAAAGATCTTTGTATCCTAAGGGAACATCTTACTTGGTGTCAGTTAGTGGCTCTAATTAATTGTGAAATTCATCTTAATCTACTGGCCAAGAAACCAGTAATGTAAAGAAAAGCTAATACGGATAAATTAATACTCTTACACTGGTAACAAAAGCCATAAGTAGTGTATTTACATAATATTCTTAAAAGAAAAGCCAACCTCTTAACCCTTTGAGTAGTTACTTTTAATTGAGTGATGATATTGCAAAGTGGTTGAAAGCATATTATCACAGATTCTAGCATCAGACTGTCCAGGTTCAAGTCTGAGCATCACCACCTGCTAGATGTGCGGCCTTTGGCAACATGTCGAATCTCTATGGGCATCAGGTCCCTTACCTACAGAACGAGGATAACAAATATAATAAGGCCTGTGCATAGTGTCATGAGGATTAAATGGGTTCAATTATGTAAAGCACTGAGAACAGCACATAGCATATGTTGCCTTACTTCTTGTTGTTATTGTAATGAAATGCTAATACTCCCTCCTCTTCTGTATTCTTCCAGCATGACCCCCAACCCCATTCTCCAAAAAGCATACACTCATGTGGACAGTGGTCTAACACTCTGTATCCCCTGTCTTCACCCTTTTTGTTTAATTAATCTTTAGATTTACCCCTTACATAAGCAGTATACGCCTACCAAACACTGTACTAATAGTTTACAAATAACATAATTTAATCTTCACAAATATCTATAATGTAGGTATATTATTGTCCTGTTACAGAAAGAAGAAAAGGAAGAAGAGGAGGCTGAGTTTATGTAACTTGCTCATAGTCATATGTGGTGTGTGTGAAGCTGAAATTTGACCCCAGATCAGAAGATTCAAAAACCTATGCTCTTTAAAAAATATATATATTTTTTCTATTTAGCTGACATCATTAGTTTCAGATGTAGAGTTTAATAATTTATCAGTTGCATATAACACCCAGTGTTCATTATATCACATACCCTCCTTAATACCCATCACCCAGTTACCCCATGTCCCTATCCCTTCCCTTCTCTTTCTGTAAACCTTAGTTTGTTTCCCAAGGTCCAGAGTCTCTCATGGTTTGTCTCCCTCTCTAATGACTTCCCATTCCTATGATCCTCTGCACTGTTTCTTATATCCCACATATAAGTGAAACCATATAATTGTCTTGCTCTGTTTGACTTATTTCACTCAGCGTAATAGCCTCCAGTCCTATCCACATCAATGTAAATGGTAACTATTCATCCTTTCTGATGGCTGAGTAATATTCTATCGTGTATATATACCACATCTTCTTTATCCATTCATTAGTCGATGGACACACCAGCTCTTTCCACAGTTTGGATATTGCAGACATTATTGTTAAGAACACTGGGGTACAGGTGCCCCTTCGGATCACTACATTTGTATCTTTGGTGTAAATACCTACTAGTGCAATTGCTGGGCAACTCTATTTTTAACTTCTCGAGGAAACTCCATATTGTTTTCCAGAGTGGATGTACCAGCTTACAGTCCCACCAACAGTGTAAGAGGGTTCCCCTTTCCCCACATCCTCGCCAATATTTGTTATTTCCTATCTAGTTAATTTTAGCCATTTTGACAGACATGAGGTGGTGTCTCATCATGGTTTTGATTTGTAGTTACCTGATGTCAAGTGATACAGAGCATTTTTTCATGTGTCTGTTGGCCATTTGTATGTCTTAGTTTTTGTTGACTGTTTCCTTCGCTCTCCAGAAGCGTATTATCTTGAAAAGTCCCAACAGTTCATTTCTGCTTTTGTTTCCCTTGCCTTTGGAGACGTGTCTAACAAGAAGTTGCTGCAGCCGAGGTCAAAGAGGTTGCTGCCTGTGTTATCCTCCAGGATTTTGATGGATTCCCATGTCACATTGAGGTCTTTCACCCCTTTTGAGTTTATCTTTGTGTATGGTATAAGAAAAAGGTGCAGTTTCATTCTTCTACATGTGGCTGTTCAATTTTCCCAGGACCATTTATTGAAGAGACTATCTTTTTTCCATTGGATATTCTTTCCTGCTTGGTCCAAGAGTAGTTGACCATAGAGTTGAGGGTCCATTTCTGGGTTCTCTATTCTGTTCCATTGATCTATGTGTCTGTTTTTGTGCCAGTATCACACTGTCTTGATGATTATAGCTTTGTAATATAGTTTGAAGTCTGGCATTGTGATTCCACCAGCATTGGTTTTCTTTTTCAACATTCCTGTGGCTATTCAGGGTCTTTTCTGGTTCCATAAATATTTTAGGATTATTTGTCTCAGCTCTGTGAAAAATGTGGATGGTATTTTGATAGGGATTGCACTGAATGTACAGATTGCTCTGGGTAGCATAGACATTTTAACAATATTTATCCTTCCAATCTATAAGCATGGAATGTTTTTCCATTTCTTTGAGTCTTCCTCAAATACTTTCATGAGTATTCTGTAGTTTTTAGAGTACAGATCCTTTATCTTTTTGGTTAGGTTTATTCCTAGTTATTTCATGGTTTGGGGAACAACTATAAATGGGATAGATTCCTCAATTTCTTTCTTCTATCTCACTGTAGTGTATAGAAATGCAACTTATTTCTGGGCATTGATTTTATATCCTGCCATACTGCTAAATTGCTATATGAGTTCTAGCAATTCTGGGGTGGAGTCTTTTGGGTTTTCCACATAAAAGTATCATGTCATCTGCAAAGAAAGAGATAGTTTGACGTCTTCTTTGCCAATTTGAATGCCTTTTATTTTTTGTTGTTGTCAGATTGCTGAGGTTAGGACTTCTAGTACTATGATGAACAACAGTGGCAAGAGTGGGCATCCCTGGTGTGTCCTGACCTTAGGGGAAAAGCTCTCAGTTTTTCCCCATTGAGAATGATATTCGTTGTGGGCTTTTCATAGATGGCTTTTATGATATTGAACTATGCTCCCTCTATCCCTACACTGTGGAGAGTTTCAATCAAGAAAAAATGCTGTGTTTTGTCAAATGCTTCTTCTGCATCAATTGAGAGGATCATATGGTTCTTGTCCTTTCTTTTATTAATGTGATGTTTCACACTGATAGACTTGTAAATGTTGAACCACCCACCCCTGCAGCCCAGGAATAAATCCCACTTGGTTGTGGTGAATAATCCTTTTAATGTACTGTTGGATCCTATTGGCTAGGATCTTGGTGAGTATTTTGGTATCCAGGTTCATCAGGGATATTGGTCTGGAATTCTCCTTTTGGTTGGGGTCTTTGGTTGGTCTGGGGAATCAAAGTAACGCTGGCCTCACAGAACAAGTTTGGAAGCTTTCCTTCTATTTCTATTTTTTGAAAAAGCTTCAGTAAAGTAGGTATTATTTCTTCTTACATCCAAAAACCTATGCTCTTAAACTAAGCTATGGTGATGGAATCAGAACAGCAGTGGCCTGCAAGAGGTAGGAGAAGGACCCAACTGGCTCAAGAGTAGTAAGAGGAAACTTACTGGATTAATGATGTAGAGGAAGAAAAATAATTTTCCCTGTCCCCTTCTGACTTCTTGGCTGAGACCACCTAATAAAAGACAGATTAACAAAAGAAAGAATTTTATTAGCATATACAAACCTCTTATATACATCTGAGAAATACTCAGAGGAAAATGAGTAACTCCCCAATGTGGCTTAGAATTCAGGTTTAAATGCTATCTTAATTGGGAATGGGGGGAGCAAATGATTTTTAGTAAAGATGAATGGACCCTTTAAAGGATAGATAGGAGGTAAGACAGTTTGTGACACTTTATTTTGGGGTGTGGAATCAACTTCTTATCTCCTCTCCTGTGATAAGAATCAATTTTCCTAATTAATGAAATTCCTTGGAAGAGAATTTATGACAACTGAGTTCCTTTCAGAGAATCTGTCTTTAGGCAGAAAGCCTCCCTCTACATTTGCTGTTTTTCAAATGCCCAGAGCTAAAAATAATCAACATCCTAGAGTGGCACATGTTGGGTGGCATGTCCTAAATCTTACAGTCATAATTTGGCATGGCATATTCTGCTACTTTTCAATGAAAATGATACACATTTTGATTGGGGTGGTGGTTACACAGCATATATATTTGTCAAAATTTATCAAACTGTACACTTGAAATTTCTATACTTTGTCCAATTGCACACTTAAAATTTGTTCATTTCAATGCATATAAAATATATCCCTCCAAAACCTTATTCTTTATGCTATTTGGTTTGCTTACCCCAAGAAGTCCTAGTAGTTATCCAAAATAATTGTTCTCTTACTATTTATCACTGCAGTGACACTGATTTTGAGGTTAGTGTTTAACTCATGTTCTCAAGGTTTTTTCAATATGTATGGCTCTTTCTTCCCAGAATGAACTTCCCAAGAGCTGTTTAACTTTCTTTCTTCCCCAACAGTGCCTAGTTATATACAAACTCATAGAGAAAGATGATATGTAAGGGAAGGGGGAAAACATTTTATATTTTTGGTATTTTTTTTATTCAACTCTATTTTTAGCTGATAAAGTGTTAATAGGAAATATTTTTATATTTTCATAGGAACCAATATCATTAATTTTGGGGTGAAAATAATTTGCACTAATTTATAAAGAACATTTTAATGTTTTTCTTCACTGTGATTTTAACTGAAAATGCAAAGATCTCCCTAGACATGCACATGTACACACACACAACCCTGCATGTATATATACAGATACACAACAGCAGAGGCTGCCTTGAATGGAAGAATAATAGTTTCTCACATTGTCTTCCATTTACTTGTGAAATAATAATGAGCAAAAGCCACTGCTTTTAGATGTGGCCCTGCTTTAAACATAGAAAAACGGTCATTTTAAAGCCTGGGACAAGTCTTTGTTTAGCCAAAGGAAGGCCATCAAAGAGCAGATGGTCCTGCTGCTTGAAAACAAAGTGTAGCATTAGGCCTTATTTTTTATGCACCTGTAGATTTCTATGCACGGTTTAGAAATGGGAGGATAACAACAACAGAAAGGTGGGTGGTGTTTCCAACATTCCTTTTAAAAAATACATAAAGCATTATTCTCCATGTGGCAAGGGTCTGTAAGGATTACATGGTATTTAAAAAGGGATTCTGTTTAGCCTGGGTCATATTTTGCTGTCTCTGGGATTTGATGTTTGTTGTTGGGAGTGTGTGTGTGTGTATGTGTGTGTAATAAAGAGGACTACACAAAACTTAGATTGACTAGAATAAATTAATAAGGTCAGAAATCAGAGTACTAAATTTCATCCTGGACCATATGAGGTGGATGTGTGTGTATATATGTATTTATATATCTCACCACCCCCATTCTATCCCATGTATCCTAGAATTAATAAGTAAGTCTTTAGCTTATAAACAGCTGATGGTCATTTTGTTCAGAGATTTTCAAGTGAAGGAAGGTAGATTAAACCTAGAGCAAAACCAGCCCCTGTATATTCCCTTAAATCTTACAAGGAAGAGATGGATATTTGTAACACAGAGTTTTGAAGAATGGGAGTGAGTGGACCTGGGCAAGGCAAGGATCTCAGATACGTGTCTTTGAAATGATCACTTCCAATGGGTTTAACAATTCCCCCCTTGGATTACAGAAGCCGACTCACGTGGTGTGCAATTA
Organism: Meles meles; assembly: GCF_922984935.1. Lineage (NCBI taxonomy): Eukaryota > Metazoa > Chordata > Mammalia > Carnivora > Mustelidae > Meles > Meles meles. The sequence continues at coordinate 132,773,726 of NC_060069.1, read as the reverse complement.
TCTTCACTTTTTACATTGTCTTTCTCTTCCAGCAACTCTCAGTTCTTCAGTTGAGCCTGATCACTTGTATAGTCTTGTACAGTGGTGGTGTGTGGAATTAAGGGAAGAGACATTGAGGGCAAGTGTGGGTGACTCCACTTTTGCCCACAACTGGAGAAATTTAAAGAAAATTTCCATAGTTTATCAATAGTAGAGGAGGCAGGAAAAGCCCACTGTTGACCTGGAAATATCTGGAAGAATACCACATAGAGCAACTATTGCCATGTGGCAAGTCAGAAATGAGCTTTCAAGCAGCCCTTTCTTCCCAAATACACTAAAGAAAGATTACCTTTGAAGGTGATGGGAAAGGTAATGCTAGGGTTACAGGTCTGAATAAATAAATGTGGTAAATATACAATTATTTCTGTCCCTTTTAAAAAATCCCAAATCTTGTACAGTACTTTGGAGTAAAAGATACAACTATTCAGAGGCTGGTCCACAATGGTTTACTCTCCTTGGGAATGTCTAGGTAAGCCCAGTCGTCAGCTGTGAAGAAGTATAGTTGACCCTTGGACAACATGGGTTAGAACTGCACACATTCAGTTAGACACAGGTGTTTTGTTTTGTTTTTCTCCATAAATGCAGTACAGTACTGCAAATGTATTTTCTCTTTATGTTTTTTAAAAGATTATTTATTTATTTATTTGACAGAGAGATCACAAGTAGGCAGAGAGGCAGGCAGGGCGGGGCAGGGAGAAGGCTCCCCACTGAGCAGAGAGCCCCATGCAGGGCTAGATCCCAAGACCCTGAGATCATGACATGAGCGGAAGGCAGAGGCTTAACCCACTGAGCCACCCAGGTGCCCCTTCTTTATGGTTTTTCTCTAGCTTACTTTATTATGATACAAATGCAGTATATAATACATATAAAATACAAAACATGTGTTAACCGACCCTTTATGTAATTGGTAAGGTTCTGGTCAACAGTAGGCCATAAGTAGGTAAGTTCTGTAGGAGCCAAAAGATATATGCAAATTTTTTACCTTGTCAGGGGAAGGAGTGGTCAGTGCCCCTAATCCCTGCATTGTTCAAGGGTCAACCATAGTTGTGTCTGTGGGATTTTCAAACAGAAATTGGGCTCATGCTATTGTGCTTATTCAAAATATAAAGTGTCAGTATTGCTACCATTTTATTTTTATGACATGTCATCTGACAAGAAAATCACATCCTTTCAACTCAACTGATGAAAGAGCATTTGAGCCTTACAAATGTATTTTCCATTTGAACTTTTTATTTCTTTATTGTTTCAAGTGACTTTGGTTTTGCTGCCCTCCATATAAGCCCCATAGATTTCATTCAGGAGGGGAAAAAACTTCATATATTCATGGTCAATTTGTATTGCAAAGGAACCAATAAACCTCTAAAAGCCCATTATCTTCATAAAGAAGTCGAAAGCCTGTTGTGTGCAAGGCATTAAACATCTTTGCTCTCAACTTGCTGATAATCTAGTTAGGGAAGTAAGAAAATATAACAAGATAAAGAACAGTAGAAGGAAGGTAGCATTTGCTAATACATTCATTAAACTTAAAAACATCTTTCAAATAAATGCATTTCTTTTCTACCGTATATAAAGAAGCATGCTAGACATTGTAGAAGATTAAAAGGTCCAATGAGGGAAAGCTGTGGAGAATATAAATGCAAACAGTGTTTTAGGAAAGACAGAAAATGAAGACTCGCCAGTGACCCTCAGACGTAAAAAGTAAACCATTGGTTTTATTGTGCTTCTTTGAAAATCCTTGTCAAATATCATGTTAGGAAATCCTTCATATGTGTCTTGAGATGGAGAACAAGTCAAATGAATACTAACAACGACAGCTTATATTTATTGAGCATCATCTACATGCCAGGCACGACGTTAGCACTTTCACTGCCTTTTCGACCTATAAGGGCTACATGCTTCTGGCAATTACAATGCAGCCTCTCTAAGGATCCTCTTAATTGCTTCAGGAGAATAAACCCCTAGAATATCATGTTCCTCTTCCAAAGAATCTAAGATGTGCCTCAGTAGATGAGAAGAGTAAATGAAAAACTAAATTAAAAGTATTTGTCCTAAACTCCTGAAGGATCTCACGAAGTCCTACATAGGACAGAGAGATCCGGACTCGGATGACCACAGAATGCTCCAGGGAGGACACAGCATTTTGCCCAGCTTTGAATGACAAGTAGAACGGAAGGGTAAGGCAATGGGATTCGTTTCAAGAATGGCATTTGCAGAGGCTTTGAGAGTTGGGAAGAGAAGAGTCAAGAATATTCAGCAGCTTTTCTAAGAGTTTTGAAGTCAATTTCTACTTTAAACCTGCAACTCACTTTCTGTGTTTCCTTACACCTACAGTCCCTCAATTTCTTCATCTATAAAGTGGAAAAATATTGATAGCATCTTTTATAAAATTAAATAAATAAAATATTCATCAAAGAAAATTCCACATAGAAGGAATTTAAAAAATAAAAATAATAAATTGGTAAGTTAATTTATTTCTAACAATCACACAATGGTGGGAAAATGCCAGTGGGTACAACTTACGATAATAATTCTCCTTCAAGAGTGTGTTAACTATTGATGACTTATCATACCCTATAATTCCATGAGCTTTTTTTGTATGGAGAGGTGTTTGTACTGTTTTTACAAAAATGCTATCATTTGGAGCACAGGGCAACTTGACCAGTCACTTGATACCCGCCAAATTTTGGCAAGTAAAACTATGCCTGTCGTTCTTAAATGCCCAATGAATGTGATTTTACTACTTTATAATGTTTTGCTTCTGTTAGTTAAAATATGGAGCCCGGATATAAGTGGGAGATGGAGAAGATAGGAAGGAAAAGGCATTTGAGAGTAGACTTAAAGAATTTATGTACCAGAGTGACAGATTTTTCCTATCCCAGCCACCTACTTGCTCACCCATTTGGGCCAGTAAGAAGCTTTATCTTACAATCATTATATCCTCTTATATAGTAATTATAAGTGATTATTTTATAATCACTTCATATCCTCTATGAAGTCCTGATTCTTTCAAGTAAAACTTATCAGTTCCAGTCTATGACATGGCTAAACTCTATGACTTTTGTCATAGAACTTTTACCATTTTTTCACTTTGTTTACATTTTCTTCTCCTTACCCTGGCTTGTCAATCCTTCTTTACACAGATAGTACTTTATTCATGTTTTCATTCTTACATTTATATGAAATGTCACATAATAGCTTCTCAATAAATGTTCTTGCATTTCAGGTGTGCTATTCAACCTATTTTACTGTTGAAACTCCTAATGACCTCTCACTAGACCACAAAAATGTATACTCTTTAAACAGATCTTTAAATTACACACGCAAGTCTGGTTTATTGATAAATGAAGTGCACACGCATTTCTTTCTCACATAAACTTCTGTAAAACTATGAAAACATTATTGTAAATGTTACTGAACACAAAGATCAGGGTTAAGGCATTAACAGATGAGAACTTTTAACAAGTTTCTTAAAGATTAATCATAGGAGGACAAGTGATAATGATGAAGCAAAGAAGAAATTTCTTAGCACACAGGCAGAGGGAGCTATAGCAGAAGAGAGAAACCATGTGCCAAGGTATTGTCTTAGAATGGGAGGATTCTAAGACAATGATGCTCAAAGATGCAGAGAGAACAGGGGTTGAAAACATAGGAGAAGTTGATGGTACCTATAGGGAATAATTTTCTTTAATCTCCATCCCCTCCTGTTTCCCAGATAATAGACTGACACTCATCTGCAACCCCCACATTATACTCTTCTTCCCTAAGTAAACTGAACAAACTTTCTGGGTAGAAATAGGGCAGTTTGAAGGAAAGGCTTCTTTATCCTGGCATTTAGGTGTCACTCAGACTAATATCTCGCACCTTACCAACTTACCCAAAGTAGTTTAACAAGGTCTTCCCTGTCATATAGAACCCAATACACCTTTCTACCGACTTTATTCTCAAACATAAATAAAAAACAAAGGCTAACCAGACTTTCAAGTAAAGCGTGCAACATGATTTTGGAATAAACGGCTATACTTCACGCACAGAGAAACAAATGTCAAACTGATGCCAGATTTCAGACTTTCAGGATATAGCACTTTCAAAGACCATAAAGCAATATCTTCAAGGCTATCAGAGAACATGTTTTTCAGTCTTAAATAATATATACAGCCAAGCTACCAGTCAAGACTAAGGCAGAATAATGACATTTTCAGACACTTAAGTCTCCAAAAACTTATTGCTTTGCTTACAAGGGAAATAAGAATCCTTAAGCAAATCAAGGTAGTGAAAAAAGAAAAAAATACAGGAAAAACAACAACAACAAACCCCCACCCCCCAAAATAGGAGCGTAGTCAAAGAAAGGCCTTCGCTCTGTCCTTACTCTCTCCTGTTCCAACCCAGCTCTTCCTGTTTTAAGTCCTGCAGACCTAAAGCCACCGTAGTCCCACCACAAGATGTAGAAGCAATGCCTTCCTTCCACAGACTTCTCTAGTGGTTCACCTTTATGACCCTCCCCTGAAAGCTGCAGCACATGGCTGGCTTCCTAAATCCTCTTCAAGGTCCAATCTGTCCATCCATGCCAATGCTCTAGGTAGGCTGGCCAGGAATTTTTCTAGCATCATCCTACTCTCCTTTCCAGGCCCCATTCCTTTTGCTCCTCTAACAATTGTATAAATTCTAATTTCTGTAATGAATCCCTTATTGAATAATACTTACAACAGATTGACTTCTCTAATTCAAATTAGATTGATACAGACCCTTTGGAAAGGAAATGTAAGCCTAACACGCTGCTTGGCTGTATAGTAAACATTATGTATAGTCTCATGATAAACTAGACAGACATTGATTGGTTTTCCAATATTATAATAAACTTGTAGAAAAATCATAGGGAGTTGAACTATGGTACCACAACAAACATAGCTGTCAGAGACTGGAGGTAAAAACAGAGCAAGGAAGGTACAGTGGAGACTGGAACCACTGACCCCTTCTACACATGATGGAGAAACTGAAGCATGCTCTATCCAGTTGCAGAGTGGATTAGTAAAAGAACTTAAAATAGTGATATAATTATTTGGTAAAAGAGAAAGGAAGAGAGCAGAGGGCAGTATAAATAAACAAAGCCTCATAAGTCATAGTAGAAAATCAATATAAAAAGTCCAAAATTGATAAATCAAGAAACTGTAAGGCAAGCATACTATTTAAAAGTATGGATTTTTTTATTTCCTCAGTGTGCTTAAATTGTGAGACAAAGCAACACAAACTCCTTGAGGACTGGAATTCTATCATAATCTTCCTGTTGCTCTTCACAACAGTGTAGTGCTTCGCACACGGAAAAAGTCACAGTAGGTGCGAAACTGAAGAAGAAATCAGGAGGAGAGAAGTGACAGAACTAGTGAAGAAATTTGCCAATGATATAATTCCACCTTCCAATTTTCTTTCATGTTCTAAAAAGCCACATATACAAAACACAATGTATTTCATGGTTAGGCAACCGGATCTCTGGAGTGTGCAAGGCAGAGAATACGTTGTCAGGATTATCTAGAGAGGCAAATAATAACAACGCTCAAGTGCAGAATCCGAAATCCATCATTCAACATTCAGCGGACACAAATAAGTAAGCAAGGAAGAGTTGCAACAGAAAAGCACGATCAATGCTGCTAAAATGCAAAATGAAATCAGTAATAAACCCTGGGGTCTAGTTAGACTTTAAACAAATCTGATGTTCATTTGGCTGCCGGTCAGATGATTCTGGGAGAAGAGAGAAGGTTCTATGAGTCCTGAGGAGGGGCATAGAGAGATCAAAGGTCTGAACTGTTCAAGCCTAAGGGAATTGCTCTGTTCCATCTGATGCCCTGTTTATAATGTAGAAATGTCAACTCCATGCTTCTGGGTAAAGCTTAATGTGTATTTATTGTATTTGCGTTCAAGGACAACTGATACTATGGTCTTGGTTGATACTGGTATCAATTTCATTTTAATTCTAAACTCAGAGGAGTCAAAGATGAATGCATACTTTATCAAGGGGAGGCCTAATTTCATATTTAAATATTTATAGTATTTGCCAGTTCATTGTGCATCGAAGACATTGATCTAACTTCAAAAGTCTAGCACAGAAACTGAACTGACTGCTGAGAACATATTTATCCTTAACACAACACAGAGAATAATATCATGCTGTCATTATTTGGTCGTTTTGTGGGTACAAACTGCATTAATTCTACTTGAGTCCATGTCAAAACAGTTATTATAGCTTCAAACTACCAATCAAATATTCAAGGTCATTTTTTCCAGTCTGTCACTGAATAGATATTTACTGAGATCTGTACTAGGAACTGCAGGGAAAGAATCCACTTTCAAGAATCTTGATCTACAGAGGCAAGACTTACATGTATTTTTAAAATTGAATAACAGTCCCAAGAACATTGCAAGTTAATTCAGGACAAAGTGCTGACCCACCAGGTCTCTTGCTCTCCTTGACCTGCTCCCCTTTATTATAATTTAAGAAGAACTCAGGAATGATATATTGGAAATAAAAAGGAATATTAAGTGTTAGGGCCGATTTAATGTTAAAACCTGTTTAACTATTAGGGCCTGCTTAGCCAGAGCGACTCCATATTGCCTAGGTAGCCATATTGTTGTTTACATCCATGGATTTCATTGTGGGAATAAACGCCCCAGTAGTTCCTGGTATTGGTTCCGGGAGTAAATGCCCTAACAACAGAAGCCATGTAGCTTGAGGTCTGCGGTTATGCTCTATAAAGCTAGCCTGTGAGATTGGGACGGGGTCGCTCTCTTTGGAGGTGGCCCGGGCCGGTCAGTCTGACTTCTAATGCTTGGCATAGAATAAAGCTTTGCATAACTTTCACTTTGTCTCAGTCTCGTTCCTTTGATCACAGACCCCAACATTAAGAAATTTTAACTTCTTCCTTCAAACACACCTTTCAAATGGTACTGTTCTATATCAAGCTTAAAGATGGTGCAACATGTGTTTCTTTACAATTCTGAAAGACAATCATTTGCAGTTTCTCTCTCTGTGTGTGTATGTGTGTGTTCATCAGCTCTCCACAAACTGAGTTCAAATGAGATCATGTGTCTAAGAGTAAATTGAAAAATAACAGCAACAAAACCTGAGGGTTCTGAGTGGCACATACTAAAAGACTTCTAAGCTGGAAAACTACTTAAATTCTAAGACTCCCAAATTCTCCAGTTCTCTAAAGCACTGGGGCTAAATATCCCACAGATTCAGGATCTTCTCAACATCCACACCAACCAGGCAAGTGCCCGGCCTCCTTAGGGTCTCCACTGCCCTGCAGTCTGAGATGGTCACTCAGAACCCCAGTTTTCTCTGCAGGCGTGCCTTGCTCATCAACTACACAGCCTGGCGTCTTTAAAAGGAAGAACTTCTCACTCTACTGGGGTCACAGTTATTGGATATTTTGGGTTTGTTTGCCAAATTATACACCTGTGGTCAATCAAGTGTCCCCCCAGAAAAGGAGAAGCACTGCAACTGGGCAGCTCTATCTGGGGAAGCCTCCAGTACCAGGCCCACCATAGGCCAAAGGCATCTTACCTTATTCGGCTCTTAAGTCTTCTGCCTTCATCTCCTGTCATCTACTCATCAGCCCAGATTCCCAGTTTTGTTTTGTTTTTCCTAAGTTTAATTTTATTTCAAAGTGTTCACAGCCATTTTCTGGAACCTAATAGAGACAGTTACGACCTTGATCCTATTAGCCCAGAAAACTGTTGTGTTCCTATGCAAATCTGAGCCACTTTTCCACCATCTCCTACACACACACACACACACACACACACACACACATATTTTACATACCAGGAGGCTCCATGGGTGAAACCTTGACTGAGTCACTAAAGTTTTCTTTTTCTTTTTTTTTAAAGACTTTATTTATTTGTCAGAGAGAAAGAGAGAGAGCACAAGCAGGGGGAGTGGCAGGCAGAGAGAGAAGCAGACTCTGCTGTGGGCGACTCCATCCCAGGACCCTGGGATCATGCCTTGAGCCAAAGGCAGACGCTCAAACTGACTGAGCCACCCAGGCATCCCTAAAGATTTTTCTGAGTGAGGCCTCTCACTTGCCTTTTTTTTTTTTAAAGATTTATTTATTTTGAGAGAGAGAGAGAGAAAAAAAGAGAGAGTGTGAGTGTGTGAATGGTGGGAGGGGCAGACAGAGAGCCGAGAGAGTCTCAAGCAGACTCCCTGCTGAGGGCAGAGCCCGGCGGGACCCTGATCTCATGACCTAGCCTAAAACAACAGTTGGACACTTAACCAACTGAGCCACCCAGGGGCCTCTCACTTGTCTTTCATTTGATGAGCGGAAAGGGTACTCAAACTGACCTATAAAGATAAAATAAGGTTAACTTAATTAACTTAAAATGATTCAGGTAGACAGACTTAACTGATACTCAGTTAAACTTCCCAACACAAACCTAACTGCTCCTGAAAATTCATTCCCTTTATTTCAGAAACGTTGTTATTTTATTGTTTTCTCATGCTGATCCCATCTCTTAAGTATAAGTGTATCTCCTATCCTTCACCTTTGTACTTGTGCTAGATTAAAAACTCTATCATTTTCTACCCCCTCCAATGAGAGATGGAGTCTAATTCTACTTCCTTTCGGCCAGCCTTAGTTGTCTGACCAACAAAATGTGGTAGAAATGTCTTTATTGGTTTTTGTAAACTTCCAAGCCTGAGTCACGAGAAGCCTTCTGCCTGCGGAAGCCAACTGCCAGGTAAAAAGTCCAACCTCCATGAGACTGGCATGCTTTGAGGAAATCTAAGCAAGGCTGCATGAAGATTGAAAGGTTCCCAACCAGTCCCAGCTTTCAGCCATCTTGGACCTGCAGTTTTAAGAAATGCAACCTGGGGGCACCTGGGTGGCTCAGTGGGTTAAAGCCTCTGCTTTCGCCTCAGGTCATGATCCAAGGTCCTGGGATTGAGCCCCGTATCCGGCTCTCTGCTTGGTGGGGAGCCTGCTTCCCCCTCTCTCTCTGCCTGCCTCTCTGCCTACTTGTGATCTCTGTCTGTCAAATAAATAAACAAAATCTAGAGAGAAAGAAAGAAAGAAAGAAAGAAAGAAAGAAAGAAAGAAAGAAAGAAAGAAAGAAATGCAACCTGGAAAACCAAGGAGCACGAGTGACAGGATCAAAGACTCATAATCTTACCACAAATATCTAACTTAAATCCATAGTATAAGAGCTTCCTGTGGCTGCTGTAACCAATTATCACAAACCTGGTGGCTTAAAACAATAGAAATGTATTCTCTCAAAATTCTGGAGGCCATGTATGTGAAAGCGGTATAATAGAGACAAAATCAGGTGTCAGCAGGGCCATACACTGCCTCCTTCCTTGCCTCTTCCTGTTTCAGAGAGCAATGAGCATTCCTTGGCTTATGGTCACATCACTCCAATTTCTGCCCCCATCTTCACAACACCTTCTCTCTCCAAGTGTCTGTATGAAATTGCTTCAGTCTCTCTCTGATAAGGACCCACACAATTACATTTAGGGCCCACTCAGATAATCCAGAGTAATCTCTGTACCTTAAATCCTTAACTTAATAATATATTTTGCCATATGAGGTAACATTTACAGGTTCCAAAGATGAGGGCCTGATACTGGGGGGGGGGGGCATTTTTCATTCCACCACTAAACATGTTATATCCTTTATTCCCGTTTACATCATGCATCACAACCCTCAAACTCATAACTCACCCTGCCTCTCCTATATTCTGTAAGATTCTATACCTGCCCCCTTGCTTCTTCTTCTTTCTTCCAGCCTCCGCAATCTCTACAAGACTTCCATACTGCCTTCTGGAATCCATGGATGATTATCAGCAATTTCCTCTCTATTTGGTCTTTGCTTTAAACATCCCATTTACATTTTTGCTCTAATGGAAACATGGCTATCTATTAAGATCACTGATTTCCCACAGTCTTCTCAAGTGGTTACTGATCTGTCTCCTATCTTCATACCACTAAGCATTGAAATGTTTCCCTTTGCTACTCTTAGATCATGCATCTTCCTTCTTCCTCAAAATTCATCCTCTGAATCATCACTTCATATCATTGACTACTTTTCATTTTTTGCTAACATCAACTGATCTTCTCTTTATTTTTCTTAATTTCTCCAATACTACTGCAGTCTTCAATACTGGCCATTTCAACATGTACATATGTGGTCTTCCAACACACTGACTTCTTAGTTTTATAAGCCTCATTTGTTCAATGACCTTGTCTTCTGTTCTATGTCAGGCATATACTTTAATATCCTTAGTCTTGTTTTTATAAATAACTGCAACCTTTCCACAGTCTCAATTTCAGGAATCCTACTCTTTCAATATCATGCCTTCTCTTTGAGCTCATTCTCTTCAATACTCTAACACTAAGGCTCTTTCAACTACACAGAGACCTGCAATTTATTGATCTTTAATGTTTCTACTATCACTTACCCTTAATAACACTCATCTCCTCAACCAGTTTAAATTCTGGGATCTATCTCTTACATCCTCCACTTATTTGATCCTCTCCCTCTTTTTCATTCTTGCTTGGCCAAACAAATTTTTCATTTTTTTCAGGCTTCCATGAAGGTGGTTATAGGGAAGTTCACAACCACCCTGACTGCTGGTTCTACAAATTCCTGATGAGAAACATATTGTATACCCCTAGTGCTAACAAGCAATCAGCTAGTCTATTCAATCGCCTACTGTTTAAAAAATTGTTTTAGACCTTCCCTCTCTTTTCAAAACCAAAACATCTTCTCCTTCCTGCTTACTGTCAACCAATAACTTTCTATATGACTCAGAAAAACAGAAGGCATCAAAAGGACTTCTATAAATTGATATCACCATATCTACCGATGAAGCAGCATCTATACCCACATGCTATCTCTCTTGGTGTTATTATGGATTTTGAATTCATGTCTCTATCTAAAATAAGTCCCTTGACTTGTGTTCTATGTTCCAACTTCTCCCAAGTTACTCAAGGACTTTGCTTTAGCAATTCTTTCCTCTCTCTTCTATCAATTTTTCTTTCTCTGTTGGATCATATACCACCACACAAACCTACTGTTAGTTCTCCCATTTTTATATATATACATATATATACATATACGTATAAATATACATATACGTATATGTATATACATATATGTATACATATACATATACATATATGTATATACATTTACATGTATCTTTTCTCCTGCTTCCCAATAGCTATCATTTGATTTCTTAAGTTCACTATCTCAGCATACTTCCTCCAAAGAGTTGCCTAATTTTGTTGTCTCCAGATTGTCTCCTCCTCTCCTAAATGCACTTTAGTCATGTGTTTAATCCTGCCCCTCCACCAACACTGCTCTCATTAACATCATAAGTGCACTTCATATTGCTAAAGTCAGGTGTAACTTCTCAGTCCTCTCCTTACTTGACCTATCAGTAGGATAATCCGATGTGCACTGGAGAGTCCTGCTTTATGTTGTGGTGGTGGTGTTGTTTTTCCTTAGTATAATCTATAGTGTCTAATTTCATTCTCAAAGCATCCTGATTTGGATGTTAATTGTATAGTCACCCTATCTGTTAATAGCATTATACAGAGTTGATCGATCTTTTCATCCTCTAAACCTTTTCTTCACTTTATTTCCATTCTTTTTGTATTTCTCCTTTCTTAATAACTACTCTTTCTCAAACTCATTTACACATCTCTCCTCTTCTCCAAAACCTCCCAAAGGGGTAGTCTTGGGCTTAAGTACACTGATGTCTTCCCTTCCAGTAGATAACCACTGCTGAAATATTTAATGTAAGTACCTTGAAAATGAAATGGCAAAGTACTTTAAACAATGATTTATTACTAAGGGAGTCACTTCTTTATGGTGATTTTCCCTTTGTAAATGAAACTAAAGCAAAGAGATTTTTTAAATATTTCAAAGGGTTTGTGAAAGTATCAAGAATTATTTTTGTGTATTTCTTTCCTGTCTTCCCTCCCTTTTTTTTTTTAAGATTTCATTTATTTATTTGAAAGAGAGACAGTGCACACAAGAGTGGGGAGGGAGAGGGGAAGAAGAAGAAGGAAAAAGAGAATACCAAGCAGGCTCCCCCCTAAGCACAGAGCTCCACATGGGGCTTGACCCCACAACCCCATGACCCTGAGAGCATGACCTGGATGGAAACCAAGAGGCAGAAGCTCAATGAACTGAGCCAACCAGGGGCCCCATCTTCTTTCTTGACCCATCTTCTCATTTATTTCTTTTCTGTCTCACTTCTTGGTCCATCTTCCCATTGCCAGTCATAAAAATAAAATATTTCTGACATTATTGTGATCAAAAACAAACCAAAAAACAGGGCACTCAGTTCAATCAAATGGACATATGAGATCTTGCCTAACTTGGCCAGTCTCCTGAGAGTGGAGTTATTAATACTAAATTCCACTGCAACCTTCTTCAGCATAATAAGGCATAAGCACACAGCCTAAAGGGAAAAAAATTTATATATGTATATGTAAAATGCAGATTGGTGCTTTGAATATTATGTATAATCTGCAACCTCATTCTCTCTATCCAGAGCTTTTCATATAATGAAAAGAATACTGTAGAGCTTGATTGCTCCAATTCTAAACCAAGTACTTTTTTTCTTTTGTTTATTTTGTTGGTGAAAGGGTAAGGGTGCCTTTAAGAGAGAGGCATGTTGGAAAGCAACCCTTGATATAAATGTAAATTACAACATTCCCACAAATTGTAACATATCATTATCTCGCCCATTCTTTAAAGAAAGAAAAACAAGGCTAATAATCATCCAGTTACATATTGCAATAGAATAGTTTCAGGCTTTTTTATTAGACTATTATATTCACTCATTTATGAATCAAGATGTTTAGAGCTGGAATGGCCCTTTCTGACCTTTTGGATGCCCTAACATGAAGGTTGTTTCTCATTATTGGACAACTGTCTTGTCAGTAGGCTACTCCTTGTCTACATCTTTTATATTGCTATTTCTGTATATTTGGATAGTCAAAGTCTTGCTTTATTACTTTAATGACTTCAGTTAGTTTTTTCTATTCATATACTGAACAATTTCACCCAAAATTGGATGATAGGAGTTTGATATTCATTTCTTCCATAAATGTCTCCATTATAGATCAGGACACCATATGGATTAGATGCTTCTTAATTCACAAATGTGGTCCATTAGCACCAGGACTGAAATCTCTTTATATACATTAAGTCTTTCTCCCTCAGTAGTACGTGATGTTTAACTGATCTGTCAAAGTATTTCTTTTATCACATTCTCACTGTCTATTTTTTGTACAAGACCTCATTGTTGAGCAGCCTTTTACTGATGCAAAGAAACCTTATATGCAATTTCCATCCCATTAACTGTTTGAAAGAGATAATCCACATCCTAATGGTGCAGAACAGTAAACCACAGCCAGTTCTGAGTTGCTGTCTGATCTTTTGTTCCCCTATCTTTTGACCCTTTCTGATATCTCAGCCATCTTTCTCTTTAGACTTTTGACCATTTGCCTAAAAAGATTCTGGACTAGTTGTAACTTGTTTGGATGGAGAGGTAGCCGCTGTATTTCAAATTATTTGTTATAAAAAGAGGTAATTCAAAAAAAAAAAGAGGTAATTTTAAATAGGATTTCAGTGGATAACTCAAGTATTATGAATGTGAAATATCTGTACTTATTGTTGATCAAGACTTTAAAGAGATCATTAAAAATATAGGACCTGTTGTTGAATATTTAATTTCTCAGCTTTGAAATCAGTCCCAGGTTCATAATTTAACACTTCTAAGTTATATGTGTGTGGGACAACTACTTAACCACTCAGTGTTTCAGGTTCTTCATCTATCAGTTTGTATCTACATTATAGAGTGGCTATAAGAGGAAAATCAGTTAAGGCATACAGAGCTGAAAGCCTGGCACACAGTGGGCCTATCTATTCTCAGTAATTTATTCTCAGTAATTAAAACATCTAGGTCATGGAACCCTAATACTGTCCTCCGGAATTGCAGTGTGGACAGTATTTTAATTGCTTCAAGTATTACTATTTGTCATTGTCCTTCCTATTTGACCAGTTTTTATGATGGTATTGATTTATCCTGAAATGAATGGAGTTGTTGACATGAGGGTCTGGGCCACCCAGGCTATGACTTTGTAACTGTCTTTGTCCAAACAGGGACTTCTTGGTTTCCACTACAATCCTCTCCATATGGATTTCTGGTCACATTTCTGATGTAAAAATGCTTGCATATATCTGCTTGCCAACATTTCATATTGTTCAGAGTAAATTTCCAATTATAATCTTACAGTGCCATAAATATATAATATGCTTGATCATCCAAGGATATATTTTTTCTCTTACAAATAGAATTGAGAACCTCACAGCCCATACCAAGAGAGCCCATGGTAGCTCTATTCTAGGCAGTGCAAATATTCTGGTGACTTCAACTGCCACCGTGTAATATCTAAATTCACATTGCCGTTATTTGATTTAATTTTTTTTTTTTTACAAAAGGTAAATTACAGGTTAAATGAGTCCATTCCTAAGTAAATATATTTTATAGTTTTAGATCTCAAATTACCTACCAAATATTAGTTTAAAATTGTAAATACATTCAAGGTGTATTAGAGAATTAGCTCTTTCTTTGTACTGCTGCCAAATTTTCAGTTTGTAGTTCATGACATCACTAACACCTAAAACTGTGTGGAACATATGGAGTCAGGATGTAGGCAGAAAGAACAGAAGCAAAATAAACCAATTACAAAGCTAGTCCTGAGCTCCATTTACATTTGAAAAATTAAATCCTATACTAGCAGACTTCTGAAATCACTGAGTGACCTTGTAGAGCTAAAGCTTTCAAAAAACAAAATGAGTAAGACAGGCAGAGAGGAAACATAAAAGAAAAAGAATGAGAAAATGCCCTGAAAGTAATAGACACAGTAAAAGCAGAGAACAAAAATGTGCTTTTAAAAACCATTTTGAGATTAAGAAGTTGTCTATGAACCAAAAAAATTGAGTTTGTAAAAGCTTGGAGAATACTATATCCCTGATTTATTTCTTTCAACTTCAAATGTTTCTAATGCTGTTAAGATAAACAAAAGTTATAATCAAAAGCAGCAAATTTCAGATCTAACAGGAACTTAAACTAGTTTAGGCTCTTTTGCAAGTAAGAAATTAAATTATTTAAACTGAAGTTACTTGCATAGATTGGCTGTGAAAGCTATTGCTTGCTGGTTCTAGAACATTCTCTCTCCACGACTTCCTCCTGACTTCTGATTCTGACCCCCATTTACAGCAATGCCATGTTCCCCTGGATGTAGCAATGGTCCAAATATCCCATGAAAAATCAATCAGAACTTTCTTGTGCTCTCACTTTGGACACTGAAAGAAAGAAGATCTCTCCCCTTGGGTTTTAATCTTGGATCTGTCAGTATTCTTAAATCCCTAATCACAATAGGTAAGTCACCTGTAAAAACATTTTTTGTTGTTTTTTGTTTTCCACTTTTTGTCCTTGAGTCCCGCTATGCTTAAAGTCAGGTTCAACCTGAAACTTCCAAGTGTTAAAGTCCATTAGTTCTCTATTAATTTGTACAACTTTGTAATGAGTCTCTGTCAATTGCAACCAAAAGCGTCCTGTCTAAATGCATGTCTATATTAGTGTATGTCCTTCAGAAGTACAGTCTGGATAGCATTTTTATAGCTACAAATAAAATTTCTTTGTCATCTTTCTTTTGACTCATTTTTATAATGGTATTGATCTATTCTGGGATGTCTGTGTGGCCACATAAGTGTTTCCAGATCTAGGTTGAGAACCTAGGACTTCTAAAGCCATTATCCTTTTATTATAGCGCAAATAGTCCCTTTCCTCATGTTGCAGGAAGGACATCTTTCTCTACCCTTCTAGTTAACTGGCTAAAGCCATGAATCATACTGATAAAAGATTAGCAACAGGAAAAAAGAAAGTTTTAATTATTACACACACATGAACATTTCACAAAGAGGAATAAGATTCAAGGATACAGTAAGATGATCAAGGCTTATATATCATCTTAAGCTACATAAAGAAAAAGGGTTTGGGGGCTTCTGGGTCAGAGAGGCAAGTTATGGCAGAGTGAAGGAGGAAATGTAAGGTCAGTAAGAGTGTCTTAATTTGCAGATAAGAGTCTCTTAGGTGATGAGAATAGTCTCAGGAGTATTTCTCTTCCAGGCAAGAAGACAGCTTTACAAATGTAAATTTCCTTTATAAATGTAAATTTCCTCTACAAAAGGGGAAATTCATACTTCACTTTTAGGCAGTTTGGAGAAGATAAAGAGATTTTCCTGTATCCTCCTTCTTTACTGTCTTTAGCTCAAAATAATTACTGTTCCAAAGTGACACGTTTTGTGGTGGCACACTCTGGTATCCTTTAACGTCTTAAATGGATGAATTTGTTGAGCATCCTGAATCAATTTCAAAAAGGTGAACTTGTTCAAAACTACATAATTCTAGCTCTGTACTAGGTTTTGGAGTATAAACAATTTATGTAGGTATTCTTGGCTAATTTTAACAACCACCTTATTATATAGATTGATCATCTCTATTTTTAAAGGTAAAATAGCAGGATTAAACAAATTAGAGTTAAGACTGACAAAAATTCCTTCCACTCTAGCATATATAGATCTATAATTTCTATTTTCTATGTTATTATAGGAAAAGAAAAAAAAATTTCCTCTACCCGTCTTAGGTTGTCTGACTGGAGCCCTATAAATTAGAATGCCAAAGACAGATTAACAAGAGAAAAAACAGAAATTTACTAATATTGTAGCATCATGTATATACACATGGGATCACCCAGTAATGAACAGAGTAAAGGGGTGGATAGAATTTTCACTTGCATATCATGTTAGGTTAAACAAAGGAAAAGATGTTTTGAGCTTCGGGGCATAGAGGCACATTAAAGAAAGATGACCGGAAAAGTTTGGTAAAGAAAAGTTATATAGCAAGATCTGTTATATAGATTTAAGTCACCTCTTCATTGATGAGTTGCTAAGACATCTCTACAAAGGGAAATTTCCTTTATAAAGGGAAATTTTCTTAAATTCAATTTACTTTGCAAAAGGAAAACTTTTGGTTTTTAGAGATATTCTTGTATCTTCAGAGTCTCAGTGGCCTTCAGCGCGGAACAACCATATGTCAACCAAGGCATATTTGGAGTGCATATTCTGGTATCCCTCAATATGATATACAAATATGAAGATGATATTATAGTTGAATCTAGATATTATTTTCATCATCTGGAACACTGATTATAACTGTATCTATACTTATTCCCTCCTTCCTATCTATAAGATGCTTTTAAGTTCTCTGATCTTTTGATCAAAGCATTTGATCTTTCTATTAAGTTAGATAAAACTGTACTGGACTCTTTAAGTGTTGCATAGTTCAAGTGTATTCCCTAAAATTCTAAATAAAAACCTGTCTCATTCTGAAATTTGATTCTATTCTCCCAATATTTTACCTATCATATTCCATTGACACAGGTTTACAGTATATGCCAGATTAAGAATCATTTTTACAGATCTGTTTTTAACTCAAATTTATGTCCCAGAGAGATCTTTGATTATATTAAATTTATATTTATTCCAATGATCATATATAGGAGACCAATTTTACAATTTGTGTGTGTAAATATACACACACACGTGTATATATATGTATATACACACACATAATATATATAATATATAAAATTATATATTATGAGACACATTTTATCCTGTAGAGTTTTATCACATAAAGAGAATTTTCTATAAGCAGATGTCACTGTCATAAGCCCTCTTGCTCCACTAGAGACCCCAACAGTTATTTCTTACTGCACTTTCTTGAGACATTGACAATGACTAGAACATTCCAACTACCAGACCAGAAAAGCCCTGATACCAGGAAAATGCCCCACCCCACAAATCCCCTTCCCTGGCCATGATCATAAGCTGAACACATACAGCTCCTGACTCATGATCATGTGCTCTCTGCCTGTCCTCCTGCACAAACCCCCTTGAACCTCTTTCTATAAACTCTCGGTATCCATCTTGCAGGCAGAGAGATCAGTTGTTAGGGCTTGAGTCTGCCACCTCCCTTAGCTTCTGGTATCTAAAATAGATTTCTCCCTTTTTCTTCTCCAAACCTTCCTTGAGTTATTGGCTTCTCTTACAGTGAGTTTATGTGAGTTTGTTCTGCAACACTGTTGACAAACTCAGTTAGGAACTATGTTTCTAATTTGTCCAGCCTCCTCTGGATTCCCTGGGATGAAGCAGTTAGCAGGAGAAGTGCGTCAGGGCTCACCCATTCATTCCCTAACTTAGCAGCTATGATAGATCCTTCAATAATATCACTTTTCAGCTGTTGTTCATCTGAAAAGTCATGAAATTAATGTTACTTAGCCACAGGCCATTATCACTTTTTAACAATCCTTAGTTCATATTGAGGAGGAAGAATTTCCTCTGCCCCTCAAGGTTCTTCTACCTAGACGAAGAATCTTACTGACAGTGAAGAAAGAGAGAGGTTCTTTCTCACAAAATCGAAGAATTAATTTCATAGACAAAGGAGAGTGAGTATAGTGATAGAATTTTAAGGAAGAATACAGAAAAATCTCTTAGGAGTGAGAGAGGTCCCAATAGGGTTGCCAATGTCTCCACCAGACAGTCTTTTATTTAGAGCTGACCAGGGAACTTGTGGCCTTAACATTCTTGTGGCGTCTTGGTTTGAGTAAGGACTGGTGATAATATCTTTAAGGCTTACTTCTTCTTTGGGGTCTGGTTATTCTTTGTAGGTCACAATGTGACTGCCATAAAAAGACCCTACCTCTGACACCCAGGGCAGGGTGGTCTGGTTTGTTACTTATCTCTTACTTACTCAATGACACCCTTCAGATATATATCAGTGGGTCAGGATGATTGCCAACATGTATCTTGGGGTGGGGGTGGGGGGAAAGGGTTGAGATAAAGGAAATTTCCAAAGGAATTTTTATATGTTAAAGTAGACTTACAGGATCCTGAGGGTCAGGCTAAGACTGCCTTTAGTCCTTAGTAAACTATCAACATCCAGCAGTTAGGTCCCTCAGGGAATATCACTCTGTTTCAAGGACTTGTCAATGGGGTATAAGTCGTATGGAAATTTAATAATTTTTCTTCTTCCTTTGTTTCCCACATCAACAGGAGACAGATTAACAAGAGAAAATCAAAATTAATACTGTATGTATGAGGAATCCACACAGACATGGAAATTCCAGACAAGCAACATGATGTTTATATGAGTTAAGGAGAGGAGTAGGGATCCTGAGCAGGAAGATGAAAGGAGATATCTAGAAAACAAAATTTGCCCTATTATTCAGATAACTTTCTTAGGTAAAGAGGCATCTTTGTTAATACCTCTCTTCCTGGTATAAGCAGGCAGTTGAGGAAAAGGTAGAAAAGAGCTTTCTCTGAACCTGCTGGGTTTTGGATTGCTTTTAAGTCGAAATAATGCTCGTGTCAAAGTGACCTATCTTGGGGGACCTGCCCTTAGTCCCTACACTTGTAAAAGTAAGCAAGTATTGGGGCGCCTGGGTGGCTCAGTGGGTTAAAGCCTCTGCCTTCGGCTCAGGTCATGATCTCAGGGTCCTGGGATCGAGCCCCACATCGGGCTCTCTGCTCAGCTGGGAGCCTGCTTCTTCCTCTCTCTGCCTGCCTCTGCCTACTTGTGATTTCTCTCTCTCTCTGTCAAATAAATAAAATCTAAAAAAAAAAAAAAAAAAGTAAGCAAGTATTTACTGCACAATCTCTAGGGAATCACGGAATTTTACTAAGAATTTGAAGTGAGTTTCCCAAATCAATGTGTTATTTGTGCTCATCCAATAACTCAATTCTCAGCCCTGAAGTAAATATTTCTTTTTTCTAAATAGAGAAAGTGAGTATACTGATTGTTGGCATTTGAAATAATCTGGTTGTTATTAACTTTCTCCTTTAGGTTAACATCCTTGTCATTATTTTTCTAGAACAGACATAAACTAAGTCCTCTTTGAAAGACCAAATGTTTGTCTAGATGATTAGGTTTAAATGTGAATTCAGTTTAATTACTCTATTCAAATTCGAATGAAAATCCTCTTTGATTTTTTCTTTTATTTTTAATTTAACCCATGAAGTAAAAGCAGATGGTTAAGCATAAAATGTTTTTAAAATTTTCTACCACCTATGTTATTTAATTAGAATGGAGAGAAGAGAGAAGAATGTACTTCCAGTTCCAGAAATATTGCAAACAGGATGATATAAACACCTAGAAACTCTAAATCACATGTTACAATTATCATTTCAAAGTAATAGTGAAGTTTATAAAAAATAAGGAAAATACCCTGGGGATATAAATGGATAAAAATGTTGAATATCACAACATTAAATCTGGTAAGTTGGGCTGATGAGCCATCCAAGTCTAGGTAATCTTGGGCTTCCACAAGGTAAAAAGTTAGAATTAAGATTCCCCACAAAAATTCCAGACTCTGTTTCAACTCTGAGATGGGCTCATTCTCAGGAAAAGTTGTAGCTAGTAAAAAGAAAAGAAGCAAGTGTGTGTAGGTGAGGAGGGAGATGGGGAGGGGTGGGTGGGAAAGAGAGAGAGAAGAAAGGGAAGAAAGGATGAGGGAGAGAAGAAAGTTAGTTTGCATGCAAAGGGTTTTGTCATATTAGCCTGGGATTATAATGAAGAAAGGTTTCTCAGCTGGGATGCCATAACCAGAGATCTGGTATCATACAAGGCTTCAGGGTTAGAGTTTATGTTATCTACACAATTCAGAGATTACCCCAAGAGAGCAACCTGGGGGAAAAAAAAAAGTCTTCATCTGGTAATACCTCAAGGGCACTTGGCAGAAGCAAAGACAAAACTCTTTGAAGGAAAATGCATTCAACCCAAACTTATGAATTGCAACAGATAAAGTCCCACTTAGAAGAGCAATACATTAATTTAGTCCCATACACTGTTCTGGTATTGAGAATATACAATGAACAAAGTAGATCAGAAATAAGTTTTGATGGAATAAACTGATCTTTTATTTTAAAATATTCTGCCTATATTGTAAATGTTTTTATATTTTATTTTTCGACTTCTAGGTGTTCCAAGTTTGATCATGTTATCTCTTTTATAGTTATAACAAAACAAATATTAAATGTGATTTTAAAATAATGATCATTAAAAAAAAAATAGTGACCCTAGATTTTATGCCCTAATTAGACTGGAGAGAAACAGGACAAGAAGAGAGATAACTTAGGGTTATTTCAATAAGCCAAAAGAAAGAAGACAGTTTGGAACAGATTGGTAACAGTATAATCTTGGAAAATATTTTAAAGCTAGAGACAATGGGATTCATGTACTATCATATGTGGAACATAAGAGAGAAAATATTTAAAGAAGAAGTCAAGAATTTTGACTTGAAGAAAAAGCGACAAAAAATTAAGTAATCATCCACTTGAATATGGAGGATGGAGGGAAAGCAGATTTAAGGAAAACAGAACTGAGTTTCAGAAATATTACATTTGGGATGCTCAGTGACTTCCAATAAAGATCTTGAATAAGCATTTAGATATGCAAATTTAGCATTAGATCTAGAGGTTCAGAATGGAGATACTAAATTGGGAGTTGTCGATGTGTAAGATATTTGAAGTCTGAATGAGATTATCTGGGAATAAAAAAGGTAGATAAAAGACTAATCCTCGGTAAGTAGCCAGAAAAGTGCAGGGGGAAAAATCCCATTTTGGAGCCTTGGAGGTAAGAGGAAGTTAACAACTACAGCCAATTCTGCCCAGAAGTCAAGTAAACATGGGTACTGAAAACAGATCATTGGATTTAGCAATGTGAAAGCAACTGATAACCTTCACAAGAGCTGTTGCTTTAGAGTGATGGGGGAGAAAGCCTTATCAGAACAGGATCTAAAGGAATCTGAAGATGAATTAAGAAAAAATTAAATGTCAAAAAAACTTTCAAGAACTTTTACTGAAAAAAGAGAAATGGGGCAGTATTTGGAAAGAAATGTGGGTCAAAGACACCCTTCCTTATAATGGAATAAATTATAGAATGTTTCTATGTTGATAGAAATGATTTAGTAGATAAAGAAAAACTGATTAATCAGTAGGAACAGGAGCAATTGCTAAGGCCATATCCTTGAGTAGACAAGAGGAGACAGAGAGTTTGGTCTTAGCTAGGAACATGAACAATTCAACCACACTATGAGAAGATCAGGCCAAAACATATGGACTCAAACATACAGAAATTCTCATATGTAGTGGGGAATCTTGTAAAAAAAATTTTTCTTAATTGGCTACATTTTCACAGTGAAATAGAATATAGTGATCAGCCAAACTTAGAATAGATTGGTGGGAGCTGGTGGAAGGGTTCGATGAACTTTTGACAAAAAAGAATATATAATAGTAGTCTAGAAGAGTAAGTATGTAAGAGAAATATGTTGGGTATCTTTAGATATGAATTATAATAAGGCCATATAAAATGATTGTGGGGATTTTTGTCATCCATTTGAGCTGCATGCTGCAGGTGCAGAATATGTAGACAGTTACCTTAATCAAGGGTGTGGTTTTACTAGGCAAGTGTAATTAAGCAAGAGGGAACAAAATAATTGAGGTTATGGACAAGGGAGTAAGTAGTGATTATAATGATATACCAAAATTTAAACCTGGGTAAACAGAGAAATGAGATTATAAGGGAGATGAGAAAAAATAAAAAGGTTATAAAATCAACTTATTTAAGTCCTGGTGATATGGAACAATTTTAAGAGTCAGTATAATATATCAGTGAGTTGGAAATTTAGGAGGTGATCATTTCAAACAGGATGATTGAAATTGAGATTATGGAGTTCTTATGGTATTAGTTATGGTGAAATTTAATGTATGGTCACAAGATAGAGTTGGGTAGAAGATGAAATCAACACAGAAAAGGAAGTCAAGAATGTAGAGAGAGTACAGAATTCTGGAAAAATCATCTATAGGAACAGTGAAATCACCAAGAGCACCAAACAATGATGGAGAGAGTAAGAGAGTCACAGGAATTAAGTTCATTGACCTAAGGGGAAAAAAGATGATAATAGCAAAAATGAAAACACTGGGTTTCAGATTGCCAGAAAAATATAGTATACCAAGTAAATTTGAATTTCAAATAAAAAATATATTTGGGCAAACTTATATTTATAGCATATTCATTTATCTGAAATCCAACTGAAACTGGATATCCTATATTTTCATTCACTATATCTAACAACCTTAATCAGGTAATATAATCTAAGGATATAAAATTCAAAGCTCAAGTTTTTTAGGGGAGAGAAAGCATGAGTTATAAGCTTTCCATGAGATGTAAGCAACCATGAGAAGCAAGGACGACAATTTCCCCACTCTGGGCCACTACAATGAGTGTGGGTGACAAAATAAAACAGCCAGTTTTCATTTAGAGTAGAGAAAACCTTCAGAGAAGAATTTAATGATATAGAATATTTGGGGAATGGTAAATCATGAATTCTAGAAATCAAAGTGGAAGGGTTTAAAGGGTTAAAAAGTATGGAGATGAGTCTAGTAATAAAGGGGATGTCTGAGCAAAACAGACTTTAATCTAGAAAATAACTTCAGAGTTCTGTGTATTTTGCAATAGGTACAAGAGATGTTAGAGAGTACAATGGTAGTATTCCTGTGGGTCTCAAAGAGCTAGTGCATACTGTGCATTAAGGAGAAGGAAGATTCTACCAGGAAGTACACAGTGCCCAGGGGCCATCTCTTCACTTCTGCAAGTGGGGAAGTTGGGGTGAAGGTGGAGATTTTGAGCTTTGGCTCTTGCAAATAAAAATACAGAGGTAGAGGAAGGGGTGATCCAAATGAACTCATGAAATGGAAAAACAAGATGGACAGATCTGTTCCCAGGAATCGGTTTACTACACACAATACAAAACTGGAATTTACTCCCCAATAATTCTGGATAACAGAAAAGTTTCCTAGTGACACCTAATGATTAATGTGAGACACATGAAGTTAAGAGGTTCACTGTCTCTTTCCTGACTAGAAAGTATGCTCCATGACGGTAGTGGCTACGTCTGATTTGCTCAATGATTTATCCCTTATCACTAGAACAGTGCCTGGTACTTTGTAGATAAGAGATAAATAACTGCTTAGTGAATCAGTCAGTGGAAGAACCAATTAAACAATCAATCAAATAAATAAATAACAAGACATGAGGAGAGATGAAAACAAAAAAACAAAAAACAAGGAGAGACAGATTTATAAACAATTAAAATTTAAAGAAAGGAAAACCTAACAGAAAGAAAAGATTGGGCACCATTGAAAAAAAAAGAATCGGTAACCTGGTAGCTAAGCCTGAGGGAATGATGTAGTTACAACACAAAGAGATGGATAGATGAAAACACAGAGGTGAGGATGAGAGGCAAAAAGAACTGAACTTTCTAAATCACATAAAATAGTTATTTCAGAGGAAGAATACAGAGTGAAAGAGATACAATATCTAAATAGACAATGTTTATATTTTTCCCCAATTGGTTAAAGATAGAGCTCTAGATCAGAAAGTAGATGCAATCTTGAACAGTATAGTAAAATTTATCCCACAATCTAGACACATGGTAGTGGGACTACAAAATATAGGAAGAAAAAAGAGTAAATTTTAAAAGAAACCAGAGAGAGAAAAAAATAACCAAAACCATTACCTACAAAAAAAAGATAACTATAATGACGACGGATGCGTCAAAAGCAGCAACAAAAGAAGTCAAGAAACAAAAGATTTATAACCCAGATTTCTAAGCATCAGGGAAATGCAAAGTAAAACATGACACCATTTCACACCCACACATTGGGAAAATTAAAGTGTGCCAATTTCAAGTTTAAAATAGAATGTGGGGGGTCACCTGAGTGGCTCAGTGGGTTAAGCCTCTGCCTTCAGCTCAGGTCCTGGTCTCAGGGTCCTGGGATCAAGCCCCGCATCGGGCTCTCTGCTCAGCGGGGAGCCCGCTTCCTCCTCTCTCTCTGCCTGCCTCTCTGCCTACTTGTGATCTCTCTCTGTCAAATAAATAAATAAAATCTTTAAAAAATAAATCAATCAAATAAATAAAAATAGAATGTGGGGGCACCTCGGTGGCTCAGGTGTTTAACTAGCCAACTCTTGATTTTGGCTCAGAAACTCACCTCAGGGTACTGGGCTCAAACCCCACACTGGGCTTCATGCTCAGCAAGGAGTCTGTTTGAGGAATCTCTTTCTCCCTCTGCTCCTCCTCCCATTCAGGTTCTTTCTCTCTCAAATAAATAAATATATCTTTTGAAAAAAACAGAATGTGGAGAGGGGTGCCTGAATGGCTAGGTCAGTCAAGCATCTGACACCTGATTTTGGCTTAGGTCATGGTCTCCAGTTGTGAGATCAGGGAACCCTTAGGCTTCCATGCTCAGCAGACAGTCTGCTTCTCTCTCTCTCTCTCTGTCTTTCTCTCTCCCCTTTTCACTCTGTCCCTCCCTCCTACTCACTCACAGGCTCTCTTTCTGTAAAATAAATAAATCGGGGAGCCTGGGTGCCTCAGTAGGTTAAAGCCTCTGCCTTTGGCTCAGGTCATGGTCCCAGGGTCCTGGGATCAAGCCCCGCATCAGGGTCTCTGCTTGGCGGGGAGCCTGCTTCCTCCTCTCTCTCGGCCTGCCTCTCTGCCTACTTGTGATCTTTGTCCGTCAAATAAATAAATAAAATCTTTAAAATAAATAAATAAATCTATCTTTAAAAAAACAGAATGTGGAGAAAAACCACAGAATGTGGAGATACTGAAATTACAAAAACATAAATTAATTATGTTAGTAATTATATTACTCAGCAATCTGAGATTAACTTGACTTAACAACTCATCTAGGTATATACTCTATAGAAATTCATGAACATATACACAAAGATTTGTGGACAAGAATCTGTTTTGCATGACCACTGTATTAAGGGAAAGCTAGAAGCAACCTAAATGTCCACTAACATGCAACAGAGATAAATGAATATACGGATATTCATACAATGGAATTACATGATGCAGTTAAAATGCATGAACTAGAGCTATTCTATGCATCAAAACAAAAATACAGAAATATCATGTGTATATATATATGTGCAGGATTAGATGATTCGTGTAAAGTATTATGATACAAAAAAGACTACTTTTTTCCAAATACACACATAGTATGTAGCATATGCATATAGTAAGAGCATACAAGTGTTCTAAGAATGACTCAGAATATTAGCTACCTGAAGGGGTAGAGAGGAGAGAAGGAGGAAGGGACACAGGAAATTTTCACTCTGCTTGTAATGATTTTTGTGGAAGAAACAATCTGAAGCTAGTATGACAAACTAGTAAGTCAGCAAAACAGGCTGGTGAAAGATTTATGTAGTGGTTATATCACTTCCTATAATTTCTTACAGCTTGAAAATGTTTATTACTTTTGCTTAAGGTCTTCATTATGAAAATAATGCCACAACTATTTTAGGGAATTGTACGCATCAATTTTTTGACCTTTATTGCTTCTCCATTTGTAGTTCCTAGTCTATGGAAAATGAGATTTTCTTTGTTTTTGTCTGTTGGAGATCAAGATTTCAGTTAGATTAGGTGCTTCTAGATAGTAAAAATTACTCTCTTTTATCATTTTACCAACTATGGCCCATTTTTCCTCCATTTCTTAGAAAGTTATGTAGTTTATAAGCACAGTTAAGTTCATGGGCTAATTTTTGCGTTGGGTCAATCAATATATCATAGAGCCCAGAAACTCCAATCACTTGCAATGCTGGATTCCTCTTTTAAAGTATCTACTTTAAATAAGGACCTTTGGGTATAAGGGTAATAAGGGTAGGGATCACTGACATAGATGCCTAAGGGCAAGAGATCATTTTATGGCATGTGACAATTTAGAAGTTATTTGGTGTCAAGGTTTGACAGCTCCAACTTCATCACTGTGACATACAACACGCTTTTAATTCGGGTTGGAAAAAGCTAAGCAGGGTCAGCATCAGGATCTTTGCCACATTTCTTAAAAAACAAAATAAAAGAAAATAAATATTTAGGACAAAAAAAGTGATTTCCATGCTCACAGCTCTCAGATAGAAAGGTAATCTCTAGAACTGCTTCCAGAAGGATGACTCTTGAGACAATTAAAGCAGATGACAATAAAGAATTAATTAGCTGCTTTACAATTGTGACAGCTAAAATGCCCTTCCCAGGGAGACCTGTCATCTCTCCAGCACTGAGTCGCATTACTTACTGTTATCAATAATTTATAAGCAAAATAGAACTCTCTTTTCACTATTTTATTTTCCTATTTTTCCCTCTGCTCTCTCTCCAAGTAATTTTTGTTTCTTTTGCCATGCTATCTCCTTAAACAAAGTTATGTAATTTATGTTATTACATAAGTTTTTATAGACACTGACATGTTTATTCTAAAATTTATATGGGAAGGTAAATGCCCTTGAAAAAGAAGAATGGGAGAAATCAGTCGACCTTATCTATTAAGGCCTACCATAAAACTAAAGTAATCAAAGTAAGATAATATTGGCAAAAGGACAGGCATACAGATCAATAAAATAAAACAAAGAATCTACAAATAAACGCACACAAATATGACCAACTGATTTTTGACAAATATGCAAAAAAACTATTCAATGGAGGAAGGATAGTTTTTTAACAAATTGTGCTGGAATAACTGGACTTCCTTAAATGCAAAAAGATGAGTATTAACCTGAAATTTAGGCTTCATAAAAAAATTCATTTAATATTAATCATAAACTTAAATATAAAACTATAAAACTTAGGAAAAAAGAAAAAAATAATCTTCAGGGCGCCTGGGTGGCTCAGTGGCTTAAGCCGCTGCCTTCGGCTCAGGTCATGGTCTCAGGGTCCTGGGATGGAGTCCTACATCAGGCTCTGCTTGGCGGAGAGCCTGCTTCCTCCTCTCTCTCTGCCTGCCTCTCTGCCTGCTTGTGATCTCTCTCTGTCAAATAAATACATTAAATCTTTAAAAAAAAAATAATCTTCAAACTCCAGGGCTAGCAGAAGTGTTTTAAAGATTATTTATTTACTTATTTGATAGAGATCACAAGTAGGCAGAGAGGCAGGCAGAGAGAGAGGAGGAAGCAGGCTCCCCGCTGAGCAGAGAGCTCGTTGCGGGGCTTGATCTCAGGACCCTGAGACCATGACTTGAGCTGAAGGCAAAGGCTTAACCACTGAGCCACCCAGGCACCCCTAGCTGAAGCATTTTAAACTTGAAACCAAAGCACAATGAAACAAAAAATTGAAAATTAGATTTTATCAAAATTAAGTACTTTTGCTCTTAAAAAAAAAACATTTAATAGCATGAAATGACAAGCTAGAGACTGAGAGATGATACTGGCAAACTACATTCCAACAAAGGAATAATATACAGAAAACCAAAACTCACTGTAAGGAAAAAAAAAAGGCAATTCAAATAGAAAATAGGCAAGGGGAAAAGATCCAAGTAGATATTTCAAGAAAGAGGATATAAGATGGCAAATAAGCATGAGAAAAAAGGTTGAAGATCATTAGCCATTAGGAAAATGCAAATTCAAACTACAATGAGGTATCTATCATTAGAAACCTCTCAAATGGCTTAGATGAAGAACAGTGACAAAACAAAATGCCCGCAAAGATGCAGAGTAACTGGATTAGCCAAGCAGTGCTGGTGAGAATGTAAAATGGTACAGTCACCAAGGAAATCAGTATGTCTGTTTCCTACAGAACTAAATATGCACTTAGCTTATGACTCATCATATTCTTGGGCATTTATACCAGACAAATGGAAATGGATGTTCACACATAAAGCTGTAATAGCCCCAAGGTGGAAAGATTCTGTATTTCCTTCAAGGGGCAAATGGTTAAACTGTGGTACACTCAAGGGTTATAAAAAGAAATAAACTAATGGTACATGCAAAAAAACTTGGATATTTCTCCAGGGAACAATGCTAAGCAAACAGAGAGCAACCCATAGCTTTACATGTTCTTTAATTTCATTTACATTATAGTTTTGAAATGTCTATTTGAAATGAAAATTTAGTAATGCAGATTAAGTGATTGCCAAGGGTTAAGGATCGGGGTAACTTGAGTAATCTTTGTGATGATAAACTGTTCTGTATCTTCACTGTGGTGATGGATACAAACTTACATATATGATAAAATTTCATAGAACCAAATACACACAGAATAATACAGATGAGTACACTGACCCTTGAACAATGTGGGAGTTAGAGGCACCAATCCCTCTGCAGTTAAAAAATCTGCATATAGGCGCGCCTGGGTGGCTCAGTGGATTAAGCCGCTGCCTTCGTTCGGCTCAGGTCATGATCTCAGGGTCCTGGGATCCAGCCCCGCATCAGGCTCTCTGCTCCGCAGGGAGCCTGCTTCCTCCTCTCTCTCTGCCTGCCTCTCTGCCTACTTGTGATCTCTCTCTCTATCAAATAAATAAATAAAATCTTAAAAAAAAAAATCTGCATATACATGTTGAATCCCAAAAAACTTGACTACTAATAGTCTACTGTTGACCAGCAGCCTTATCTAGAACATAAAAAGTCAATTAACACTATTTGTATGCGTATTATATAATGTATTTCTATCACAAAGTAAGCTAGCGAAAAGAAAATGTTACTAAGAAAATTATAAGGATGGGAAAATATATTCACAGTACTGTACTTACATAACCTGTACATAATTGATTGAAAAATATCTGTATAAGTGAACCCATGCAGTTCAAAGCCATATTGTCCAAGGGTCAACTGTACAAGTAAAACTGAGGAAATACTACAAAGATGGATGGGTTTTATCAATATAAATATTCTGGCTGTGATATTGTACTACAGTGTTATAACATGTTATTATTGAGGGAAACTGGGTAAAGGGTACACAGAATCTCTCCGTATTATTTCTCACAACTGCATGTGAATTTACAATGATCTCAAAAAAGGTTTAAAAAAAAAATGTCTAGGGGGTCCCTGGGTGGCTTAGTCAGTCAAGCGACCAACTCTTGATTTAGGGTCAGGTCCAGATCTCAGGGTCATGACATCGAGCCTGGAGTCAGAGCAGGCTCCATGGTCAGTGGGGAGTCTGCTGGAGATTCTTTCATTCTCTCTTTCTCTCTCTCCCCGACACGAGTTCTCTCTCTTAAATAAATCAATCTTATAAAATAAAATGAAATAAATAAAATAAAGTGAATGTCTAGTGCCATAAGTATAACAAAATTGTTTTTCTTTCATAACCAAAAGTTGCCAA
Organism: Meles meles; assembly: GCF_922984935.1. Taxonomy (NCBI): domain Eukaryota; kingdom Metazoa; phylum Chordata; class Mammalia; order Carnivora; family Mustelidae; genus Meles; species Meles meles. Next base: position 132,743,398 of record NC_060069.1, on the reverse strand, counting down.
CTCTGGGGACAATATCATGATGATTACTTAAGATGTTTAAGAACACTTCCTTACATCACTCCCTTCTATGAGGTCAAGTATAAAAACAGAATTACTGAGAATGCATTCAGTGAAAGAGAGCCAGGATTTGACTGTGTTGACAAGAATGAAATAAACTTGAGGCAGAATACTGTGGTTCCTTTGAAAAGACAATCTATGCAAACCCGGCGATAATCTCTTCAAATTTAGGAATGCTACCAGCAACTTTTGATAGTAAGGGGAGTTGATGAAAGGGAAATTAGAACTGATGAAAGTTGCTAGAGGCTGCCCAAAAGTCAAGACTATTTTATTAGTTTTAACCTACTGAGACTTTTCCTTCCCCACTTCCAATTCACAAAGGAATTAAAGTGCCTCCAAAGACAAAGTTGCTTTTGTGATTACCAGGGATCACACCAAAGCTATGGGTCATCTGTCCTCAAAAAGAGCAGGTATCTCCCACATACTTGTGTGATTGCAGTCAACTTTCATGCAAAAGGATCTGAAAATCACTGCTCCAATAAATTCTGATGCCAACTGTGAGACTGACAAGGGCACTGGGTTTAGTTTGAATATCTAGTGTTGGTTTTCCCAGGTAGGCTAAGGATACTCCCACTGATTTCATGCCAAAATACCTGCTATATAGGGAGCTCTGACTTCAGTTAAGATAACAAAGAGACATTTACATGTAATCATATATATGATTTCATGTCAGTGTCTCTAGATCATATACTGTGGATGAAGACGAGAATTCCTAGTGAGCTTGACTTACTTTTATAACTTATTTCATTAGGGGGAGCTGAAGTTAATTTGTAATTGTTTCCTACATTTTTTTTAAAGATTTTTTTTTATTTATGACAGAGAGATAGCAAGAGGGAACAGAAGCAGAGGTGAGCTGGAGAGGAAGAAGCAGGCCCCCTGCCCGGGGCTCGATCCCAGAACACTGGGATCATAACTGACCCGAAGGCAGATGCTTAACCACTGAGCCACCCAGGAGATCCTGTTCCCTTACATTAAAAAAAAAAAGGAATTGCTTTTTTGCTCTGACTTTATTTATAAATGAAACAGCTTACAGGTCCATTTCTTAAAAAGATGTATTTATTTATTTTGGAGGGCAGAGGGGTAGAGGGAGAGAAACTTCAAGCAGACTCTCCCACAGAGTGTGGAACCCAACAGGGGGCTCAATCCCACAACCCATGAGATCATGACCTGAGCTAAACCCAAGAGCCAGTCACTTACCTTACTGAGCCAGCCAGGCACCCCTTACAGGTCCATTTCAAATAAAGAAAATATCATCACTTTTTATTTTCTTCCATGATCCCTTAGTAACTTTCCATCCAATTAGTCAGTGTCCCTTTATTATAAAAACTGTATTTCTACCTTTAGCATACACATTTCTAAATAATCAATTAATATCTGAATGTAATTTAATTAGAACTAAATAAGGGGAAGCCTTATTTTTAAAATATCTTTGCTATATTCTTGGTATGCCACATGAACTACTTTTTTTTTTTCTGAAATCTGAAATCATGCAAATGCTTTTCTTTAAAATACCAGAGATTTTACTCTCCTGTAAAATTTGCATTGTTAGGAATATATAGCACAAAAAGAATCCAAATGCTATTAAGGTTTTTAAGCTGTCAACTGAATTCTGCACACCACACTTATTCTGTTCCCATTTGCTACCAAGGAAAAGTGCAAAGTCAAACATGTTCTTACAAAAAGCACTATAAGCTGCATGTAAATGAGCCCACTTTTCCTGAGGGTCTATCTTCAATTTGATAGTGCATTTAAGTGCTTGCTTTCACTTAGAATAGACTGAAATATACAAATAGAAATTGAGAGCAGTGAAAATGCCATTTATCCAAGATTTTCCCCAAGAATGAAAGAATCAAAACAGATTATGCCATCTCTTTATAGCAGCTACTTGATTAATTAAACAATTACTTTCTATCAAGAAATGCAAACATTAAATATAAAAACAAATGCTGCAGTCTATAAGTAACCAAAAGGAAATACTAAATTGGTAATTTTATTGAAAAATTTTGCTGTTAAGTGATTCGGTGTATTTTTTTCTCTCTTTTTTTTTTCTTTCTTGGTGAAAATGTGATACTGATAACTGCAGATGGGTTGGATTTACAGCTATGCTTGCTTACCATAAATCTGCCATTTTCCAAATAGTAAGAGCTCTGTAGATATATAAGCCTACTAACGTGAACTAAAAAATTCCACTCATTCTTTCTTTCTCACTTCATAATTTGTAGACACATTCTCGGATTGTAATATTAGTTGTCACAGCCCATTTTATCAACACTACCCACAGCATAGTTATTTCTGCAGTGGTTTCCCAACTGAAACCCATTTTGTATGACAGTGAATTTGACAGACGTGGTCACATAGTGGTTAAAATGCATAAGTTCTTTTTTTTTTTTAATGATTTCTTTTTTTTTTTTAAGATTTTATTTATTTGTTTGTCAGAGAGAGTGCACAAGCAGGCAGAGAGGCAGCCAGAGGCAGAGAGAGAAGCAGGCTCCCTGCCAAACAAGGAGCCCGATGAGGGACTCGATCCCAGGACTCTGGGATCATGACCTGAGCCGAAGGCAGTGGCTTAACCCACTGAGCCACTCAGGTGTCCCAAAATGCACAAGTTCTTTTGTCAAAACACACCTAGCCTTAGATCCCAAGTCTCCCCCTAACTAGCTATGCTACAGACAATAAGTCATTAAGCCACTCTGAGCTTGTTTCCTTTTCTATGTAATAGGTATACTCTTACCTGACTCATTAGTGAATTAATACTTACAAATTTCTCAGAAGTCCTAAAATTTAGAAAACATTATAAATATTAGGTCTTATTATTTTGATTTGCCTCAACCATCTATGCCATCGAACAATCTCTGAAGAGCAACTCTGTCCATGATGGAAATAATTTTAAGTGATATTAAACAGAGCAGGTCAACTTAGTTTGCGTATTGGATTGCAGATGGCTTGAAAAAATTCACTTGCCTCTTTCCTTTAGGAGAGTAAGTCCTCACCCCCTTGAATTTGGGTTAGGTCACTTGACATACTTAGGCCAATGAATATGAGCAGAAATGGCTTAAACTACTTTCCCCAGCAGCTTGAAGGGCGGTCAAAGTTACCATGAACGCTCTTGAGTTTTCCTTAAGACATGAGAACTGGCATGTGCCCCATACGGGGGCTCCTTCAGCCTGATCCCTGAAGCCAAGCTGAGCAAAGCAGAGCCAGAGATAAGCAGCAGCCATAATTTATGTGAATGGAAAATAAATGTTTGCATTATAAGGCACTAAGATTTGGGGTTTATCTGTTATTTCAGGATAATTGACTACTACAGAAACTGATACCTAAAAGTAAGGGACATATCAAAACTCTAAACTGTGTGGCTTTGGCTTTGGGTGTCTGTACTGAGAAAACTGTTATTGGAGTTTGGAAAAATCGTAACTCAGAATATGCGTGGCAAAACAATTTTGGTGGCAAATGATATATGTAAAAAATCTGTGGCTTTAGGCAAGGAGTTTGCAATGTTGCTAATATCCCTTGGTTGCTGTGGGTTGTATTTCAGAAAGCATGACAAGAAAAAGGTATTTTCGGGGAGCCTGGGTAGCTCAGTCAGTTAAGCAACTGTCTGCCTTTGGGTCAAGTCATGATCTCAGGGTCCTGGGATTGAGTCCTGCATCTGGCTCCTTGCTCAGTGGGTAGTCTGTTTCTCCCTCTTCCCCCCACCCCCATTCATGCTCCTTCTTGCTCACTTTCTCTCTCAAATAAATAAATAAAATCTTTAAAAAAAGAAAACAAAAAGGAAATGGTATTCGTGCACCCATCATTTTTGAGGAAGGAGTAAAAGGAAAGAAAGAATCTAGGTTATTTCAGGACCTGCTAAAAGATGCAAATATTCATCTTCTGAGCAATAAAGGCTATTTAGAGTCAGTCTTTGGACAAGAACTAAATCAAGGTGAAATCTTCAGGGTCTTTGTTAAAGCTTCTGATTGGATTAAGCGGCCTCCAGGAAATTCTTCCAGTTAGATACAATGGCTGAGCAGAAAGAGACAAAATATGTGTCTCTACAGAAGCAGAACAAATTCAAAGTACCCACAATTACCTTTAAAAAGAAGAATGTTCTAAAGAGGCTGTGGATTGGCCATTGGCCATGAAACTGACTGGAATCAAATAGATAAATGAAACAAAACAAAGAGAGACAGTAACTGCTTGAAATGTAAAATGATCTTTGGTTTCTAAATTTCCTTAGGCAAGAAGTAGCCTTGTACAATTGCTCAACCTGTAAAGAGCATATTCTATTCTACCCTCTTACTATGTGGCTAAGGAAAGTCATATTAGAAACTGCTTTTGGAGTAGAACCAAGCCATATGGTAATCAATGGACTAGGGGCGTACTCCCAGCTAAGAGAATCAGGACCCACTCAAGAAATATCACACACTGCCACAGTAAGTGGTCCCTATAAGTTTTCGAGGGGGGAGAGGGGCAGATTTTCTACAACGGCCATGTCTCAGCGATTGCTACGCATCTTCCTTTCCTCCTCTATGAAAGGGAGTACTTGTTGTAGTTAACCTCTCTGTGTTCCATCACTGGCTATGATGTTGGAGTAGGAGGAGGGAAATAACTTGTCTTTTTGGGTCATGAGATTCTAGATTGTGATACTAGATGTAGAGGCTGTCATGTGACCCAAGAACTGGAGCCTGAGTTTGGAATTAGATGAAACTTTGGGGGAATTTTCCTTTGGGGAAAGTGGGGTGTGTTCGGAGCACAGAAGGGAGAAAAGTGAACACTTGTGACTCAGAAGACAGATTACAGTGGGCTTCAAATGTTCAGTCCCTTCCTCCATGTGAGAAAAGAATGCCCTGATCCTATGGACATGTACTTGGACATGTGACGTGCTTTAGCCACTGAAATGTGAGCAGACGTGATGTTTATCACATCAACACTGGAAAGTATGAGCCTGGATTTCAGGAGAAAATACACGGAACAGAAGTTGCATGGTCTGGATCACCACCTCAGCCTGCGTGCAACACGAATACAAAATCAAATCTGCTCTTAAAGACCACTGAGATTCAGAGTCATTTGCTACTACAGCAAAGCAAAACTGGTTAATCTGAAAACTCTCATTTTCACATTTCAAATTTTGCTTTATTTTCACAGACCAAGGAAACCATAAAGTGTATGTTTCTTTCCCCACCAAAAAAAGTATAACTGGCACCTGGGTGGATCAGTAGGTTAAGCCTCTACCTTCATCTCAGGTCATGATCTCAGGGTCCTGGGATCAAGCCCCATATCGGGCTCTCTGCTCAGTGGGGAGCCTGCTTTCCCCCTTCTCTCTGCCTATATCTCTCTGCCTGCTGGTGATCTCTGTCTGTCAAATAAATAAATAAAATCTTTTTTTTTTTTAAGTGTAACCTTTCTTCTGAAGATGAATTTGTTATGCATCCCTCAACATAGGGAAATGAGGGGAAACCGCTGGCCATATTTACAAAGTTTAACTGTTAATCTACGCTTGTAGTCATAAAAGTTTTGGAAATCGTCGAGTCTAGTTGAAGAGCAATTTCAGCACCTATAACGAGTCTTGTATTTTAATAATTTTTTTTACGTATATCTTTTCTAGTCTTTTCTAGTCTTTACAACAATGAAAGGATATAAAGATGACTATCCGTATTTTACATATGAGAAAACAAACACTCAAACAGGTAAGAACTGTCCCTGAAATTAGTGTCTGAGAGCTTCACTAAAGCTATTCCATTTTATTGTTACCTTGGCATCCATTTTGTTTGGTCGAGCAACCCATGAGACCTTAAACTGACACCAATCCGTCATGTAAGCACATGACCTAGAAAGTAGCCAGAGAGCCATAAACAAGTGTATGGCCCTGATATGACTCCCCAACAGTCCTGGTGTCTCCACTACCATCCAATGCCTGCTTTCTCTCTGTGCCCCTAGCTAAAAAGCACATGAGGCTGACAAAAACCCTGCTCTTTTGGTTTGAACTGACCCATCTGGCCTTAGCCCAGGAACCACAAGGCACTCTCTACCCCCCGGACTCTAATAAAACCATGTGCACCAGGTTCTGCATCTCTGTCTGCATTCTGACTTGACCTGCCCACGTGGCCCCTCCAGGACTTGAGAGCAAGCTTCCCTATTTCTATGTCCCTTGAGGTCTGCTGCTGAACTGACTTACCATGCAGCACTCTGTGCTCCTCCTAACAAATGTGAATTTACCAAAGTGGTAACACAGAGCCAGTAACAGGGAAAACCAGAAGTTCATCCTAGCCTTGTCTTACCATCATCCTAGTACAGCCAATGCTCTTTCCATTAATCTAAAATAACTGACTATTAAATTTTTCCATGTGTCATCATCACATTGTGACAAAAGTCACAGAAACACTTCAAAGGTCCCATTTTGGCTTATTTATGTATATCTTGCGTAACTGCAAAAGGAGTAAAGTTGGAACAGTCAATGAAATATTGTCTCTTCATTACTGGCTAAGCCAATCAAAGTTATGTAATGTGGAATTAGGGAGGTCATAAAATGGACCTTAAAAAAAATCTAGAGAGATTATTAGACCTGAAAAGCACTCTCTAATATATACCTGGTAGATTAGTCATGAATTTACGGAAAATTTATACCCCTAAAAAAATTCATCCAAAGGCTTCCCATTTTACTTATAATAAAATTGAAACATCTCACATCACTGGGAGTTCTACACTATTTTTTCCCCTTTTTCTCTCTCTGATCTCAAATTTTTCCATTCTGCCACATTTTTTTCCCCTGGGGTAGACACACTGAGATCGATTGCTTACTTTTCCTTCAAATCTACTGAATTTCCTTCTCCCCTTAGGGCCTTTGCACTTCTGCACGTAACACTTTCCCCTCAAAACTCCACATTGCTCACTCTCAGTTAACATTACGGTCTGAATTCTAATGTCACCGTCTCAGAAAGGCCTTTCCAAACAGCCTCTCCAGCCACGATTTGTTATGTTATCTTTTCTTAGCGTCTTAAGAGAATGTAAGGGTTTGTCTACATGTATGTTTTTCCTCCATCAACTAGAATGTAAAGTTTATGAAGACAGGGTCCTTGTCTTATTCACTTTCATATCTGCAGTGCCTAAAACAGTGCTTGGCATATAAGAGACAGTCCAATATGTATCAGGGAAATTTCTCCATCACCAATGCATCCTTTGTTAAATTTACAAATTCCCTAAGCGCAAATAATGCGGAAACAATTACTCATTCCCTAAACCTCTGAGTTTATTAATCTCGTGGCATAGTATTCACAGCACTGTTTGCTATAAATACACCTGCTGGGAGGTGGAATAGCTCAAAATAACAGAGAAACTGCTGTCTATGTTCGTTTCCTTACTCAAGATATATATTTAATGACTAACAATTTTATTAATTCTCAATTTCAATCAGTATTCAATAAGTATTCCAAGAGATGAAAATATAGTAGCAGCAGATTTTATTTTATTTAATCCATACAAACAGAATGTCTTACCATACTATTTTAATATTCTTTTAATGGAAGATAGAGGCAGAAAAATTCCACTAAATGCCAAATTTATTAATAAATATCTTTAACAAAAACTATTCAAATAACTCATCAAAACAGAAAAAGACATCAAGTTAGGGGCAGAACAGGTAATTAAAACTACATGAAATTATATAATTTTCCTGAAACTACAAATTACATATATGCAAAGAAATGATGAAAATATTGCATTTAATGTAAGATCTTATATAAAATCTTTTAAAGTATGATGATACCATGGTTCTATTAGGGTTAATCCATTAATCTCTATGCCTGGACAGAAAGAAATTTTTAGTGTTTCTTATATTTGACCTCTGAAAAAGGCCCAAGGTCATGGTAAATGGGAAAAATTATGATGAAATCAACTTGACTTTCCCATCATACATCATCAAGCACATGCCTTCCTTACATATCATAGCTGCTCAATAAAAATTTGTTCACTCAAGGGTAAACGAATGACTAATGAATTATCTAAAAACCTCGTTTCAGGAATCCATTTTACTCTCTTCGTCTGTGAAACTGTTGAACTAGACAGTTAACAAATAGCATAGAGGGTATTTTTCCTCTCATAACAAACCCAAGAAGTGGGAAAATAAATCCAAATGTAGTATCGCATCAATTCAGGTTCAAAATCTCTCCTATGAGTTTAATTTGACACTAAATAGGTCTTGATTCCATCATTTCATCTTTTCTCCTCAATGACTCTTGTGCATAAGTCTTTTTTTTCCCCCCCTGATTACTTTTTCAACTCACAGTTCACAATAGGTATTTCTTTGGGGTTTAGGCCATCTGTACAGACCCTTTCTCACTGCAGGTAACAAACAAAACTTCTCATCTCTCCTTTTCATTCACTGAAGACTTTGAAACCAGCTCAGAGCCTGTTAAATCCTTTCTACTATCTCTCATAGAGATTTCTATTTCCATGTATACAAAATCTGATAAACTCACCTTGATATTTCTGGACCTTATTAAATTCAGTGACCTCATCTGCCCTCTCCATCAATCACATCAATCCCCTGGGCCGCCTTCATGTAAGAAACTGTTCTAATACAAAATCTGAAACTCCAGTAGCAGACTCTCTGGCTGCTATTCATTTGTCTTCCTGTTCTCCACCTGAGTTCCTCCACCCAGGCTCTGACCTCATAGGGACCTTTAGTGTTTTGACCCCTCCGTCTTAACCTGTTCTGTGATCCCTCTATGAGTCTATGATTCTCATGTTTATTTTAGCCCTTGTTCCATCCCTGTTCAGCCTGGATCTCAATCTGATCATATACACTATGAACCAAGCTCTATATATGCATGTCTGTTGTTTTGTTGGTGGTAGTGGTGGTGGTTTAGTTAGATTTTTACGCTTTCCTACATCTTTTTAATTTTTTTTTTTTCATCCTCTCAGAAAAAACTGCAACTAAGGTGACTAACACTGCTGAGAAATCACACAGCTCTGGAGATATGGACTTACATACATTCTTGTCTCTAATCCAGGGGCCCTAACAGGGTTTGATCACTGTTAATCCTAGACATATTGTACCAATCTTATCTTCCTGGGCTTCTCTGCTTCCTTTGACTCTTCAAATTTTCTATTCTATGGACATTTGATATTTTATGCTTCAAATTTTCTTTGTTCCTTCCAACTCTTCCTACTTTTTCTGTTTAGCACACGTCTATAATTTTATTCATACTTCTAATGATGGTATTTATTTTTCAGTTCACTGTTTTACTAATTGCGTAAGATCTCCCTGAGCAAAATCATTCATTTTTTACATAACGGTAAGTCTAGACCTGTATTTCCAACTGAGATTTGCCCCTGACTTTCAGACTCATACATTAAAGAGCATGCTGCTTATCTAGTTTCATCTAGAAGTTCTGTAGTGCCTAAAATTCAACATACTTTATCTGGTTACTCTTCCAATATCTGTCCAATATTCCTAGTTAGTAACCTGTAGACATTCATGATTCTTTCTGCTCTCTCACATCCCATATCCAAGAAATCAGTTAAGTCCCTGAATGATCCCCATAAATATTCCCCTCATCTTTTTCTTGTCCATTTCTACTGCCTCTATCTATACTGTCCTGGGCCTTCTTCTCGGGCCTGGCAAACTGCAACTGCTTCTCTTTGTTCAGAACTGTCAAAGTGACATATGGAAAGAATAGTGTCTGTCCCGGTCACCTCTCCTCTGAATACCTTCTCTATGGGGTAAAGTACCACACCACATTTTCCCCCTGCCTAACTTTTCGGACTCTTTTGTTTCTTGTTTTTACCTTGTACATAGATCTATGCCAGGAATATTATTATAGATAACCACATACCCTTTCCAGTCCAGTTCTGGCAAATTCTTATTTAGACCTTCTAACTCACCACAGAAATCATCTTCTCCAAGATGTCTTCTCTGACTTCTCTATGGTTTTGTCTCTGCCACAGGGATTAGGTGCCCATTTGGTACTCTCAGTGTCCTAAGTATATGTTTGCCACACTGTCCTATAAATATCTGTTTATCCCTAAATATCTAAGTAGAAAATTCATTACTTAAGGGTAGGTACTGTTTCTTATTCATCTTTATAGTCTCGGCACTTAGCATAAAGTCTGGAAAAAGTAGGAAGTTTTAAAAATATTTATTGAACTATTTTATACTTCTGAACTTTCCAATATTTTATCTGAACAGTCTAACTTTTCTCTCACAATGAATAGCCTCCACATTTTGGAAAAATTTGGACTGCTTGGCTTGTTTTATTTCCCATGTTAACTCTTTTGTTCCCAAGGCTGAAGATAATTCCAGCCTGGCTAGTCACGGAGCCCATTGCTTTGGACACAATGTTTAGTTCAGAGATGGATGCTTGAGCAAGGCAAGGCCAATATGAATTTTTCCCTAGGCCGAGATGTGAAAGTAAAAGTGAGACATTCTTTTCCATACGGGTTGCTAAGTTGGAGGAATGTCAATTTGTGGCTGATGCTAGCGGCTATCACCACTAGCCACATGGAGGAAATCTGTCTGTAGAAGGAGATAGGAAAGGCAGAATCTAAGAAGTGAGGAGAGTCCTGATGATCTTGTATGAACTCTAAAACCAGGTGTGTCTGAAATTGTATCCCACCCTGAAACCTCTCTGCTATATAAGCCAATACAACTTCTTAAGCTAACTGAGTCTGTGACATCTAGAACATCATTCAAAGCATGAGTTCATCCTTAGCTCTTCTCTAATACATAATACATAATACATACACATACGTAATACACCCACATAATACATACTCTGGCTCCTCTCAATCTATTTTTTTTTCCTTTGTGGCATTCATACATAATAACTAAGCCCCCCTCTCCTTTTCTCTCTCTTCTTTCTTCCAAACACCACCAACACTATATACTAAATACATGTTTATACTTCGCCTCAGTTGGGTTACATTCTTTTTAAAGTCATGTTGTACTCTTTTGGCCTGCCCCAAAGAACGAGTTTATGTAATTGTTGAAAAGTCAAGAAAATGTTTACTTCTTTTCAGTTAGCAACATTTTTTGAATATCTACTATGCTTACATCAGTGTTAGAGTTGCTAACGGCTTGAGGCAGATTTTATGTGTTTAATGTTTGTATGTTCAACATCCCTTCCTCTGGGGAGCCACACAGCCCCTACTTCATCATTCAGAGTCAACGTGCCCAGAGTATGTGGTTAAACTAGAAGTAACCCCAGTGGAAGTGAACCTAGTCCAAACGGTAGGCAAGTCATGACTCAGGAAGTAGGCAATGACATGAAACCTCCTTCCGAGCAATCAGACAGAATGCCATCTTTTTGTCTGACTGGTTGCTAGGTGTATATTTATCACATGGAGATACCAGTAGGAAAGTGAACCCAGGTACAGGCAGAGTCAAGGGAGGAAAACATAGACTCTTTTTTTTTAAATATTTTATTTGTTTATTTGACAGATAGAAATCACAAGTAGGCAGAGAGGCAGGCAGAGAGAGAGAGGGGGAAGCAAGCTCCCCGATGAGCAGAGAGCCCAATGCGGGGCTCAATCTCAGGACCCTGAGATCATGACCTGAGCCGAAGGCAGAGGCTTAACCCACTGAGCCACCCAGGCGCCCCCAAAACATAGACACTTATAATCTCTTGAACACTTTATTCTATTTATACCAGAAACAGTTCATACACCTTGGCCTTCACCTTAAGCGAGGCAAAACTTGCTAATTTCTTCTACTCTTCTTTCCTAAAATAATTTGGATTGCATTTTGGCTTTCCTTTCCAACTGAACAAGCCCTGATTAATATGCATGGATCTTAAAAGCCAGAGCTCTTCTCTCAGGGCAGTTTCAGAGCCCTGGCAGTGGAGCAGACGGGCACCCAAGTACTGGTCTGTACACGGCAGCACATAAAACGCAATGAGAGCCCAGGAGAACTGATTATTTAGAATAGAGAACTATAGATCTATGGATAAAAGTTAAAGTTTAAACATGAAGAAACACAGGAAATATATAATTAATCGTTACTGAATTAATAAATAAAACCTGAAAACTTGATTTCAGAGCAAATTATCTGGTTTTCTTCCAAAAATCATTAAACCGTTTTTGAGAAGAAACGCAGAGGAAAAACCTTCTGTTATACAAGTCCTTTTCACAGATTCAAGTGAGCTTGTTTAGGTCACTGATGTAGGGGCTAAGGAAATGTGCTACAAAGATATCAAAGTCAAGTAAATATCTCATCATGAGTTATTGTTTTAGGAGTGACCATTCTTGCCCTACATAAAGTTCTTTTGGGAAAATAAAAGGCATAATGAATAGTTTATCTTGGATAACCTTGCTATATTTCTAAGTTCAAGGAACACAGAACTTCATAAAATGCACATAAGCGAATTACCTCAAGGAACAAAGCTCTGGACATAGAGTGGGTCAAGGAGAGTCTTCCCAAGGGAGTTTCTTTTGCAGTTTTTTTCTACCTTAAAAAATAACAATGCCCCTGCAGAAAATATATAGTTCTTAGTGCACTCAGTGACAGGGACGGTTGTAGCTGAGGTGGGAGACAATGCGAGCCCATCTATTCTCATAGGTCAGACCTAAACTAACCATCTGCCCCCTCCTAAATCAGCTCTTTCCTTAGCATTCCCAGTTTCAGAAAATGGCACCATGGTGTAGCAGGTACTAGAGCTTGTCTCCTGGAAACTATTTTAAATTTTAAAATTTTCCCTCCTTCCTCATGCCCGTTTTCTAAGTGTGGTTTATCCATTCCAGCACATTATCTTGGGAGCACCAGCATCTTAACCAACCCTCCCTTTCCATTTTACATCTATTGCCTAAATTCAGCTGTCATCATCTCTCTTCTTTGTCTAATTCTACCACTAGAGGCAGAGGCTGGCAGGAACAAACATGGATATGTGTGAGCTAGATTAGAGGGTCAACGACAAAAAAACAAAAACAAAATAAAAAACCAAAAGCATTTGTTTAGGAAGAAAGCAAGCTGGGTCCTGGAAAAACGAAACACATTTTCCACATTACTGAAAGTCTTTTTCCTCCGTGATCTGGTTAAGACCAGGGGCCGTCTAATGGCCATGCTCAGCATGACCGCCACGCTAATGACCATCAACTGATCTTGATACTTTGGTGCCAGTGGAATAGAAAAGAAGGCATCAGTAATGTCCAAGATGTTAAGTCTATGAAACACCATCCCAGAATGCAAGAGCTTCAGTTACAATCATTATGTCTAGAACAACCAAATCTATGGGAGAAACAACTGAATTTAACTGACCATAATCCCCCAGCTTCCTTTTACTGGCCATACAGGGCAGTTGTGTTAACACACTGAATCTCCTATTACCCTTACTACTTTTTCTCTCTCCTCTCCTCTCTTGTCCTTTCCTCTTGTCTCTGTTCCTCACCTTTCCTCTCCTCTCCTTCCCTTTCCTTCCCATTTCTTTCTCCTCTTTTCTTCTTCCTCCCTCCCTCCTTCTTTTCCTTCCCTCCCCCTTCCCTCCCCTTCCCACTCCTTCCCTTCTCTTTCTTCTCCTTCCCTTCCTCTCCCTTCCCTTCCCTTTCCTCCCTCCATCCTCCCTCCCTTCTTTCGTTTTCTTCCTTCCTTCCATACCTGGTAATAGATGAAAAACCTCTGTTACCTTTATGTCCTTAATCTAAGTTCTAATTTTCCTGTCTTTACCTAGGATTCTACACATCCTGTTGTACCACTCAGAAAAGGACTGAAAGATGGGCTAGGAAATGACAGATATAGCCAACTACCACTTCCTACATGCAGCTCTTCAGACTAGGAGAATCATTATACATTCAGCAGTGGAAGTCACTGAATCGCTTTGTCCACAAGTCTCTTTAGCCTCCTTTCTCCATCAGTTGAAAGAGGGTACTCGTCTATATTAGGGCACACTAGGATGTTAATTTTGGCACCTTCACCCAAAAGAATCATAAGAATTGGTGAGTATCTCCCCTGCTAGAAGTTCTCCAGCATATCTGGATGGACGATTAAGGCCTTTGTTGCCCTTTTGGGACAGGCAGATCTTGGTCTCAGTCCAAAGGTATTCCTCCTTAAAGCAGCTAAAATTGGATTAGAGAGTAAAGGACGGAGAAAGTGACCTTGCTAGCAAGCAAGTGCTATTGTCTGAATGTTTATGCCCTCTCCAAGTTCCTATGTTGAAAGCCTAATGCCCAGTGTGAGGGTTTTAGGAGATATAAGAAGTTACTGGGACGTGTTTTAAATCTTGGAGGTGGAACTTCATAAATGGTGCTCTTTTAAGAGCACCCACAGAGCTGCCTCACTCCTCTCACTGCGTGAAGAGACATCAAAAAGTCTGCAACCAAAAGAAGCCCTCATCTAGCCACCCTGGCACCTAACCTCATACCTCCAGCCTCTAGAACTGTGCAAAATAAATTTCTGTTGCTGTAAGTCTGTGGTATTTTATTATCTCAGCCCAAATGGACTAAGACAACAAGGAACATTTACTTGTAGTTTCTTCTTCTTCTTCTTTTTTTTAAGATTTTATTTATTTGACACAGAGAGATACAACAAGAGGGAACACAAGCAGGGGGAGTGGGGGAGGGAGAAGCAGGCTTCCTGCTGAGCAGGGAGCATGATGCAGGGCTCGATCCCAGGACCCTGAGATCATGATCTGAGCTGAAGGCAGACACTTAATGACTGAGCCACCCAGATGCCCTTACTTGTAGTTTCAAGCAACCTGGGACAGCTTATGGCTCAATCTAAAAAGCTTCCCATACTGTCTGTCCAGCCAAAGCCCACGGTCACTGTTACTGCCATCCTTTGTGTCAGCCGGGGGGACCCAGCTCAACAGCTACACCACGCTACTTTCTGTCGGAGCTGCAGCGTTTGCCCCTTTGGGCCGACTCAAGCTCCACTCGTGCTTTTTCTCAGGGAGCCCACCTTAATGGAAGGTATTTGCTGCCACATCATCAAGATGACATCTCTTCGATCTCATCTGATTTTCATGTAAAATCTAGTGGGATTTTTCCAGGGGCCAGTGCTGACCACAAGAATTTATCTAGATATATTTGGGTCATTTCTCATCCTCTAGTGAGGGACATGCAGCAATATTACAGATGCAACTCTCCCTGTAGCCTCAGAATACTGGGCAGAATGTCATTTACAGATGATACACCATCTGTCTCAGGAAAATCTCCCTAAGAAAGCCAAAGCTCCCCTAGAGCACACAGGATCCACTACAGAAAACCTTGAAACATTATTTCAGATGGAGAGGTCAGGGAAGGCTTGGCTAAGGAGATGATATTTTAGAAGGACCTGATTAAAGTATAAAAGTGAGCCAGGTAGGTATTTGGGGGAATTATTCCGTAAAGAGACAAGTTCAAGGACCTTGAGGGAAGAGCCTGTTGTGTATAATAGGGGAACAGTAAAGAAACCAGCAAGACTGGAGTGGGGTGAGGGTAGTAGGAAGTTGTTATTTCCAATACAGTGTTTAAAGGAAGAACTATTAAAATACAATAATCCTATAATTCATGATTATACTTCAATATTCACCCATCAAAAAGTCTTAATACTGTATGTTTCCCCACATACATCCCCTCACATTTATTTACATGTTCTGCCCTCTCTGCTGCTTCTTATTGCTGTTGGTGTTGGTCTTCACTCAACACTCTTCCCAATTACATTGGCAGGGTATTAGGCTTTATTGAGTATTTATGGAGCATTTGGCCCCATGTTTGCTCACGGAGTGCTAAATACATTTCATTCTAAGAGTGAAGCCAGAAGGAAAATGTCCACTTCCTTTTGGGAATGTGGAAGAAGATATCAGGTAAAGCAAGGGTTAACCACGTATGTGAATTCGAGGATGATTATATTGGCCTCTTCGTAAACAAAGAAAAGGAGACAGCTCTGCTCTCTTATTGTAATTGCAAATTTATTTTTTATAGTTTCTACAGTTTCTATTTTCCTTTAAACTGCCTTAATCTGTCTTCCTGCTGTGACCTATTTCCAGTAATGCATATTCAGTATAAAAATAGTAGATCAAATCATATCCGAACTCAAGCTACTCCTTGTCGAGCAGAAACATGTACTTTTATATAACACTGAAATCAATTCCCCTCATACTAATTATTAAATTTCCATAATGTGCTGACAGTCTTCTGCCATTAAGTGTTCACATTTAAAACTTGTTTTGTAATGTTTTAATAGTTCTTTCTTTAAACAACACAGTGAGGAAATATAGTTACCATTTTATAGATCTAGCAATTGTCAGAAAGTTGAAATATCAAGTTAAGACCTTACAAGGAGGTTATGCTTATGCTTATAACCAGAGTATCATTTGATTTAACTTATCTTTCAGTTCAAATGCGTTGATTGAATGAAAAATTAATCAGTCAAATTGACATGTGATCCAACTGACCAGCAGTTAGGATTGATCATTCCAGGCTGGTGTTTCTCAGACTGTGGCCCTGTCTTACACTGGAACCTCCACCATGCTGAATAAATGTACACATTCTTCTAATCCCAAATCTATGGTATGAGCATTTCTCAGGCTAGGGCATGTTAAATAAGTATTCCAGATGATTCTCATGCATGGTCCAGTTGGAAAACTATAGTTGGTGGCAGGCAATGTTAGTGAAGGGAAGTCGAGGTGTTCCTGAACCTCACATGTTGGGGAATAACATTATAATAAGACCTGAGGGCTAGTATCCAGATAGGTGAAGATCCTTGATGCTAACTAAGCCATGGAGGAGTGGAATGGAGCTTGCTAAAGGTTTTGTAATTCTAGACGTTCTTTCACACATTAAATGCAGCCCTGCATGCACTTACCTGAAGAAGTCTGAAGATTTTCTCTATTTTGACTTTACATATGTAAAAAGTAGCCAAACAGTGGTGTACATATATGTATGAGGAAAAATTAAAACATTCTATTGTTTGTGATTCAGCTATTAAATAACACTATAAAATGTAAAAAATCAAAAACGATTTCAACAACTTTCCTTTTAACCCAGATAAGCGATTAATACCAATTACAATTCTATTGATGCAAAAATTGCTCCTCTTTCCATTCACCAAAAACCCCCTTTGTTTACTCATTTATTCACTCATTCAGTAAATCTCTATCGACTACCTACTCAGTGCCTAAAGTTTCTGATACAGACCTCTATGCATTCTCAGATTCTCCTGTCCATCACTTTCCTTTTCAGCAGATGAGCTAGATCTTTGAAAAGAACATGGATGATAGCAGGAATTATAATTTATAATAAATTTATAATAAATTATATATAATAAATATAATAAATTATAATAAATTTATAATAAAATAATTTATAATAAAAATGTATAATAAATTTAAGCATAGTTATTTCTGTTTTCAAAATGGTAATTTGTTTTGGGGCCCCTGGGTGGCTCAGTTGGTTAAGTGTGACTCTTGATTTCAACTCAGGTCACAATCTCGGGGTTGTGAGATCAAGCCCTGTGCTGGGCTCCACACTGGGCATGGAGTCTGTTTTAGATTCTCTCTCTCCCTCTCTCTTCCTCTCCCACTCTAAAAAATACTCTAAAAAAAATAATAATAAAATAAAAAATAAAATGGGAACTTGTTTCAACATGGTTGATACATTAAGAAACAATTTAAGCATAACTCAAATGTGATACTGGTTTAGCCATGCTTCACCCATGCGAAACACTAGGTAAACACAGAAAACGGAACCAAATTGAACTGAGTTGCCCAGAAAAAAAAAAAAATGCACCCACAAACATTTACCAGCTCAGTCCCCCAGTGTGTTACAAGCCACACCATCCACACCTGGCGTTGCTCTGGCCAAGTTTAGCTAATCCTTCTTCCACCACTTCCTGGTAACTCATGAAGTACAGTCCTTCCAACACCCACTCCCACAAGTAAACCTCTGTCTTTTTCTGGTCAAGTGTCATCTTTACTGTAGTATTTATATATTTCTAACCCATTTAAGGAAGGTATAAAACTTCGCTAGCATTTAATAAACCTGGCATCAATTTAAACACACACACACCCACCCCCACACACACATACATCCGTTGTGCATGTATCATTGATGAAGGTTCTGAATGTGGCCCTCCTAATCCCACTTTTTCCATGACTCCTGTCCTTTTGAGTGCACACTTTTGCATATCCTGAAGGGATGGTTAACTTTATGTGTCTCCTTGGTTAGGCCGCAGTATCCAGATATTTGTCAAACACCAGTCTGGATGTTGCTGTAAAGGTATATTTTATATGAGAATACTGTGTAAATCTGAGGACTTTTAGTAAAGAAAATCACCCTCCATAATGTGAGTGGGCGTCAGTCAATCAGTTGAAGGCCTTAGAAGAAAATAGACTGATTCCCTGAGGAAGAGGGAATTCAGCCTCCAGACTTCTTTGGATTCAAATTGCAAAGTCAACTCTTCCCTGAATCTCCAGCCTACTGACCTGCCCTGTAAATTATGGACTTGCCAGCCTCCATAATTATGTAAGACAATTACTGAAAAATTTCTCTCTCTCTCACTTTCTCACTAGATAGATGAAAGACAGATTCTATTGGTTCTTTTTCTGGAGAATCTGTACTAAAACAGCTGATGATTTTTAAGGACATATAAGTCACTTTATAGTGACAAGGCTATACCTCTGAACTCATTCTTAACTGTTTTCCAGCCATTTAGGAACAGGGCACTTCTGCATCAGACAAATTTGTTCACTTCTGTTATAACCTCTATTTCTTCCTATTTCCCTCGGAATCTTGCTATTTTACTTTTTTCTTTGTTCTTATCCTGCCCCTTCTCTCCTTTCTAGTTCCTTTCCTTCAACAGGTATATTCAGATCACAAGGGCCAGAACTTAGAAAGGAATAGACAAGTGTCTAAAAACGAGGACAGTTTTATGCTAGATCATAGGAGAGTAGTATCTCAAAATAAGACCTTAACAATGAAGATGGAAAAAAAAATCTTAAAAATTGTTGAAGAATCAAAAGAATTTGGCAATCAGTAGATGGCCAATTTTGGGTGCGGGCAAAAATCAGTCTGTTTTCCTTCCTAAACATCTCTATAAATAGTAGTGATAGTTTTACGAAAAAAGGGAGCGGATTCATTTTGGGCATAATTTTAAATTTTTTGCACGGTCTTCAAGAATTTGCTTTAAACTAACTCCATTCCTCATCAATTCTCCAAACTACTCTTAACATTTCTTCTAATGACTCCTTCTTTGGGGGATGTTTCTCTGTCCTGTTAGTCGCACTCGTTTACAGAATAATTCCCAGCTTATTTCTAGGTTGCAAATCAAGTGTCAGGTCTCAGTGAAACAATTCCTGACTCTGATGAAATTTTTCTTAAAGTAGGTCATGCTGTAATTTTTAACTTGTTTTTCCTATAATCTCCCCGAGAAGGAAAGTCGTGGATGGCTAGCAAATGACATGGTGGTTGGCACACATTAGTTACTCAATGAAACTAAGTTAATTTTTGAGTCAGCGAATATGATTGTGTTCTGCCTTTACCACCCCATTAAATCTGAATTCCCGAATGAAACTCCAGCTTGGAAGGTAGGGACCTACTGGCTACAGTTTAAAAAAATTCTTTAGCTCTAGCTCCTAATGATCTGCCCTCTGGACACTCAGAAAATTATAAACCTAAAGGTGATAGAGTCAACTTTTTCCAAACAATAGGATGAAAAATAGGTATGTTCAACACTCCCACTTCACCATAACTTCCCCAGTGTGGACAAGGATGCCATCTGGGCACAATGTGCAGCTGAGCAGATCCTTGTAATGCCAACGACCTCTTCATGGATTTTTAACACAGTCCTCTGGGGTTTATGGAATCAGCAAATTACAAAATTACTGTAACATTTACTTGCATTAATTTCCTTGGGGCTGAATCAGTGGCATATATAGCAAGTTGAGTTTTCTATGTGACACAACCACGAGCCACACAAACTGAATAAATTAAATTTCATATAATTTGCCCTGGATTTTAAAACTTCTAAACTGATTACTCCTTCCTCAACCATAGTATATTCCTATAATTTGAATATAATAACTACAGCTTAGCTACCAAATTCACACACACACACACACACACACACAACCTTTTCTTTCTAGCCAAGTGAATTTTCATAAAGAAGAGGTGGGTATAATGTTAAACAACAATAACAAAAACTTGATTTGAATCCTGGACTTACTCTTTCCTAGCTGTGTGACTTGACAAGTTACTTAGATGCTCTGAGTTTAGATTTCCTTATTAACAAAATTAGAAAAGAATATTTAAGTTTAGGGTGGCATGGAGCAAATGTAAATGTGTATTTTAAATGCCTACTACAGAGCCTGGTATTTATTATATACACAATAAAATAGCAGGGTCTTCATAATTTGCTCAAAATATAAATACATACTATATTTTCACTGAATAATCTCATTTATTTTTCAAATGAAACACTATTATTTTCTCATAAAATTAAAATATGCATATTATAAAATTTTTACACAATTCAGAAGTATGAATAATAAGAGAAAGTCCCACATATTCTGAAGATGATAGTT
Organism: Meles meles; assembly: GCF_922984935.1. Lineage (NCBI taxonomy): Eukaryota > Metazoa > Chordata > Mammalia > Carnivora > Mustelidae > Meles > Meles meles. Next base: position 132,722,873 of record NC_060069.1, on the reverse strand, counting down.
ATTATTAACTATTTACTATAAATGCTGTCAGATATTTTTATGAGTATATTTTTTACCAAAAAGATAGTTTAATTATATATATTATTCTATAACTGTCTTTCACTTAATTTTTAATAAATTTTTCCCTAGTCACCCAGCCATCTTTAATAGCAACTGAGCACTTAATTGTGTTTATAACTTAATTTAGGGAATTTTTTTTTTTATAACCTGTTCAAGAATCCTAGAAAGAGAGAGAAGACAGCTTTTGCTAAGAAAATGTTGTGATTGAGACGCCTGGGTGGCTCAGTTGGTTAACCGGCTGCCTTTGGCTCCGGTCATGATCCCAGCGTTCTGGGATGGAGTCCCACATCCGGCTCCTTGCTCGGCAGGGAGCCTGCTTCTCCCTCTGCCTCTGCCTGCCACTCTGTCTGCCTGTGCTTGCTCTCTCTCTCTCCCTCTCTCTCTGACAAATAAATAAATAAAACCTTAAAAAAAAAGAAAAGAAAAGAAAATACTGTGATAACCCCACCGTAAGATGGAGAGTGGCATCCTGGGTGTCAGGCTGTAACTGGATGTTCAAAGAAAGTGGCTATCTCCTTTTCCTGAAACAAGAAGAGGATATGGATGCTCTTAAGAGAAGAAGATTGGAAAAGGCCAGAAGCAAAGAGGAAGGAGCTAGCAGAGCTAAGGGGTGTGTGTGTGTGTGTGTGTGTGTGTGTGTGTTGTGTGTATTGAGAAGGGTAGTATACAGAGAAGACCTCTCCTCCCAAGTGGAGATGTGGCAGAGAAGAAAGAAGAGACATGTCTAATGGGACTTTTCAGAAAAGTCAAGGGTCCTGTGAAGTAAAACTGAAAATAACATGATGTACTTGATCAATTTGTTATGGAAGCTGGTAGAGGGACTGATGAGGTGCAGGAAAAATGATAGCCACATGTATGGGTGGGGAATGGATATCTGGATAAGGAATGGAGAATAGTATAATTTATTTATGTGACATCAAATACATGCAAGCCCATCCAGGAAAGTCTATTAGGTGGATGTTTGTAAGTATATATATTTATTTCTCCCATTGTTTTATGTTGTAATTTAAATATCTTATCAAATTGACTAAGTATGTTTCTTTGTATGTTATTGCCTTGTATGTTCCTTTCCTACCATCCAAGAATTCCCGAAGATGTTCAGCTTCTTCTCTCCAATAAGAACTTCATTCTATGGGAGATGATATTTGCAAATGACAGTACAGACAAAAGGTTGATATCCAGGATCTATAAAGAACTCCTCAAACTTAACATACACAAAACAGATAATCATATCAAAAAATGGGCAGAAGATATGAATAGACACTTCTCCAACAAAGACATACACAAATGGCTATCAGACACATGCCTGATAAAATGTTCATCATCACTAGCCATCAGGGAGCCACCATTGAGATACCACCTGACACCAGTTAGAATGGCCAAAATTAGCAAGACAGGAAACAACGTGTGTTGGAGAGGATGTGGAGAAAGGGGAACCCTCTTACACTGTTGGTGGGAATGCAAGTTAGTGCAGCCACTTTGGAGAACAGTGTGGAGATTCCTCAAGAAATTAAGAATTGAGCTTCCCTATGACCCTGCAATTGCATTGCTGGGTATTTACTCCAAGGATAAAGATGTAGTGAAAAGAAGAGCCATCTGTACTCCAATGTTTATTGCAGCAATGGCCACGGTCGCCAAACTGTGGAAAGAACCAAGATGCCCTTCAACGGATGAATGGATAAGGAAGATGTGGTCCATATACACGATGGAGTATTATGCCTCCATCAGAAAGGATGAATACCCAACTTTTGTAGCAACATGGACGGGACTGGAAGAGATTATGCTGAGTGAAATAAGTCAAGCAGAGAGAGTCAAGTATCATATGGTCTCACTTATTTGTGGAGCATAACAAAGAACACGGAGGACATGGGGATATGGAGAGGAGAGGGAGTTGAGGGAAACTGAAAGGGGAGATGAACCATGAGAGACTGTGGACTCTGAAAAACAACCAGAGGGTTTAGAAGGGGCGGGGGGAGGGGGTGGGAGGTTGAGGAACCAGGTGGTGGGTAATAGGGAGGGCACGTACTGCATGGAGCACTGGGTGTGGTGCAAAAACAATGAACACTGTTATGCTGAAAATAAACAAATAAAAAAATAAAGAAAGAAAGAAAGAACTTCATTCTAAGTGAAAACTCCATTCTGTTTCCATCATGAATCTAAATTTTTATGATTTTTATGAAATACTCTGAGTTTAAATTCTCTCCTTTCTTAAAACTTAAGTTTATGGTTTACCACCTCCATGAGTCCATAATGGACTTATTTCCTTTCTGATCCTTTATGATTTATCACTTGCTACCCATTAATTTGGGATGTTTCTCACATTCTGTACATTTTCTGTCTGCAAAACTGGACCATAATGCCTAACGAGACTAATGTCATCTTATCCACAGGACTTATCATAGAACTCACTCAGTGAATGGCTATCATAAATATTTATCTTAAAATGCTCAGTGCTGAATTTCATAATCGTTTAACATTTGAAGACTATCATAAAGAAACCATATCCTCAGACTGCTAAAGCATTATGATGGTTCTCAGAGGAAAGTTTCTGAGTTTGGTTAATAGTTTGTATTTTGCCCCATGCAATTCCTGTTATGTATTCAGGTTCTGAAAACAATGATAAAGGGATAGTTGATAATAACTATATATTGAGTGCTTACTACGGTGCCAGAGAGTGTTCTTAAATCTTTATATAATTATTATACTTAATCCTTATAACAATAAGTGACATAGGTATAATTATTTACTGAAATTTACTGTTATATATAGTATGGACTAAAATAGTGTAAATAACATACATAAGGACACAGAGCTCATAGTAGTAAGCTGGGAATTAAACTCAGGACTGTCTGACTCTAGGTTTAAACCATTATTGGAGATCCCAATTCAGGCTTAAATTAAACTACACTTCTTGAAGAGCTTGTGTGGAGTCACTCTTCAAATAATTTTTTTAGATTAATTCATCCTAATAAAATAAGAGGCTGAAGTTAGCTTTGCTTTGTGAGTTAATTTAATGAAGCAATAGCCTCTTGAAAATCCTCTAGGATTTTAAATAAACTCTAGGTCAAAAGCAGACAAATTAGCATAACATTCATATTAATGCCTCTCAAAATGTGTTACACAAGAAGTCAATGCTTTGAAATCTATGCAACACCAGATATATTATTTTCAAAGGGGCTTTGGTTACTCATTATGGTGATGGATGACTATGATAAAAATATCAACATACACCCAATTTTTTTCTTCAATGTTTCCCCCATAAATATAACATAGTGATATGGAATGAAGATTATTTAATGAGACAAGCAAACGGATGATTTGCAATGGGTGCAAGTAAATTTGATTTTCAAATCATACCGTATGACAATCCTCATGATATCACCTACTGATTTTATTTGACCTTGCCATTGTTAGAATTAAGAAATGTCTGAACAGACAACAACCAGCTCAATAGTTTTCAATAAATTGACTAGTACCTCATTATAAAATAACGTATACACCCAAGGGAGAAAAAAATTTTTTTTCAAGAGGAGACAATTTTTTTTTTAAACCATATGACTAATGGATTAGATTTAGCAGGCCCCGAGTACTCTGCCTCTCATACAATTGTGATCTCCACAGCTGTGGTCCAGTTGACCCGAACATCATGTGTAAGTGGGTTGAACTTGAAGGTGCTCAAGAGCGCAGGTTGAACTATCCACCCTTGCAGTTAGTAAAGTTGTACGCATTTTATGTTTTACATGAATAAATATTACATTTCTAAGTAATACCTAACAGTATTCAGTTCAAAGGGAGATTAAACAAGAGCCAAAATGTGGCAGAACGAGCGTTTGCCTCTGGCTTCACGGTGTATCCTTGCAAACACACTCCGACACTGTCTGCCTTGAATAAACTGAGCCAGTCACTGCTTGCAGGGTTAGACCACCCTCCATGCTCAAGTCATCCAGCCCTCTGGTCATCAGAGTCAGTATTCTGCCTTTCTGCCCTTCAAACACTGTCAGCAAATACTATGTCAGCAAATACTATGTTCAAGCTCCTCTTTCTGCACAGCAAATACTTTGGGATGCTAGAAGGTGAAAAAAAGCAAATTGTCTCTACATGAGATTCCTAATCACAACCTTCATCAGACTGGAAACTGGTCAGAGATTCCCTCACAACTCCCAGTTGATCTGGAGTCATCAGAATGTGAGATGGGGTTGAGATGAGAGCTTAGCTCATGCTTGGGCTGCAGCTGTGTGATCTTGAAGAATTGACATTTTCTCCCTTGGCCTCAGCCATATGTAAAGCATGTGGTCCAATATCTGACACAAGTGACAGCTTCTGTTTCTCAAAGAGTCTCTGTGCTAACAAGGCTGACCTAGGACCAAATTAAGATGAACCCTGAGTCCTTAACACCTTCAAGTGTAGGATAATTTGAGGATGGTTGAAAATACATTTATTCTTCTTATAAAAAGAAGAACAAGGTAAGAGAGGATTCCCTGTAGAATTCTGCTTCTATAATATTAATTTTTTGTAAAAAGGAATCGAAGAAAGGAATGCTTGCTCTTGTAGGCACAAAAACTATCATTTCAATCTGTGAAGTGTACAAGTTTAGTTGAAGGCCCACTACTGAGCACACTTCTCTTTGGCATACTAAATCGACATGGGGCGCCTGGGTGGCTCAGTGGTTTAGGCCACTGCCTTCGGCTCAGGTCATGATCTCAGGGTCCTGGGATCGAGTCCCGCATCGGGCTCTCTGCTCGGCGGGGAGCCTGCTTCCCTCTCACTCTCTCTGCTTGCCTCTCTGCCTACTTGTGATCTCTCTGTGTCAAATAAATAAATAAAATCTTAAAAAAAAAAAAAATGGGCTTTATCTCTAAACAGGAAGCAGTTGCTTGGCCAGGGTTTCCACAACATATATATTCACAAAATGCCCCAGATATAGAAACGCTTTCTTCCTTGTGGAAGGAAATGTTAAATATAGTTACTAAGATGAGTGCTGGATCAATATATCAATATAGTTCAGGTTTCCTGATTTCCAGAAAGATGTGAAGCCTGAAGCAAACTAATACATAATTGAAGTTATAAAAAGAATCCATCGTTACTTAGGGGCATTTTCCTCAAGAAATATTGTTTCCTCTCCCACCAATTATGCCTACTTTGTAGTTCTGAAAAGTAGTTTTTGCCAGAGTACCTTGGTGATCAATTTCTCTCTAAAGACCCTTCCTCACCTTTCACTCCTATTAATAAGTGTGATGGTTAATTTTATGTGTCAGCTTGACTGGGCCACAGAGTGCCCAGATGTTTGTTCAAACATTATTCTGGGTATGTCCATAAGGTGTGTTTTGATGAGATCAACATTTAGATTAGGAGCCTGAGAAAGCAGATCGCCCCTCCCACCTGCCCCCCATATGGGTGGTCCTCATCCAATGAGCTGAAGGCCTGACTAGAACAATAAGGCTGAGGTCCCTACAAGTGAAAGGGAATTCCTCCTGCCTAACTACTGAGCCGACACATCACTCTTCTGCTTTTAGACTTGAAATGAAATATCAGCTCTTGTCAGCTCTTTCTTTCTTTTTTTAGTTATTTTATTTTTATTTATTTGAGAGAGAACAAGAAAGAGAGAGAGCATGCACACACAACGATGGGCAGAGGGAGATCAATGCAGGGCTTAATCCCAGGACCCTGGGGTCATGACCCGAGCCAAAGGCAGATGCATAACCTACTGAGCCACCCAGGCACCCTACAAGCCTGTTATCTTTCAGAGCGGAGCAATACCATTAGCTCTCCTGGTTCTCAAAATTTGGTTCAGACATACCATTGGCTCTACTGGGCCTCCTGCTTGTCACCTGCAGATTTTGGGACTTCTCAGCCTCCACAATGAAAAGAATTAATTCCTTTTAACTTATATTTATATCTTGCTGTATATATTTCCTTATATAATGAAGTCAATAATATAATTATTATAATTTATACTTACATATATTCCTCTCGTTGGTTCTATTTCTTTAGAGAATGCTAACTGGTAGGTTATAGATGCATTTAAATAAATGTACCACATAGAAGAATTTTCTTTTATCAAGTAATTTGAGATAAAACAGCTTTTTGTTTCCAAATGTGAGCTTAACTCGTTGGGATTTTATCTGATAATGAGATTTTTATTTGGAAAAGCATATTATAGCTTAGAAAACATTGTAGATTACCTCGATGTCAATATTTTATTGAATATTTAGCTACTTTTTGGCATCTTATATCCATCAGATTTTCTCTTTTTCTATCAAACTCAAGGGTCTTTGAGGGACATGCAGAAATAGTTTTTGCTATTGACTCAAGGAAAACATAGGAGAGTTTTGCTCTAATATACTTCAGACCTTTTGGAGGTATTGTCTATGAATTATCTGCCCTACCTATATGATTGTAGATGGACAGCTAAAGGTTAATACATAGTTATGGAGCCCTATACTAGGAAATGGGAAAATAAAGGGAAATAAGAGCCTGTATATGATATATACATACATGCATATATAACCTCTATCTAACATATATATTCAGACTTTACATTTAAAAGAAGCTTTATTACAAGGAACTTGCACAGTATTTAACGTGGCCAAGACCTCCCACCCTGTGCACCTGCAGCTAAAGAAAGAGGAAAGCTAATGCTGTAAGTCAGTAGGAGTCTGCAAATCTGAGAACAAAGGGAACTGATGGCATAAAAATCCCAGTCTGAGGGCAGAAGATAAAATGAGATATCCCGGGTTAAGAGCTAAGCAGAAAAAAAGGAGGTGAATTCCCCTATCCTCTGCCTTTCGTTTAATTCGCCCATCGGTCGAGTGGATGATACCCAGACACACTGGGGAGGAGAAGCTACTTTACTGAGTCCACTGATTCAGTGCTAATCTCATCTGGAAACATACTCACAAACACACCCAGAGGTAACACTTAAACTGTATACCCTACGGCCAGTCAAGGTGACATACACAAGTAACCAGCACAGATTTAAGGAGTTTATTCCACAGTCTTTCTCCTTTTCCCTGTTTCTATTAATTCATTTGCTTTCTTTATTGTGATAAGTGTAGTAAATGAGATTACCAGCTTCCAAATGCACATTGTAAGTAGAGAGAACCCTTCTTGACACTCTCCCTAAAGAAAGACTGATTTAGATGGGCAAAGGAAGAGAGTGAAGACTTCGTTCTAGAATTGACCTCGGTACCTGCCATGTGTAGAATATGCCTGCAATGACCTGGGACAAATGCACGCACCCAATAAGGCCAGTGGCAGCATGAGCTTCTCTGCGCAGCTTCTGTAGCAACAGAAATAGACAAGTGGAAAAGAAAACCTGGAGAGGAGGATCTAAGCGGAATTTGTCTTTAAAACATAAAGATTTATATTGCCTTTTTTCTTTTATCACCTTGCTTTTGTTTCCTGACTCTTGGCTCTTTATCCTGTTTTGGTACCTGTTACAAAATTTCTGTGTTATTTCTGAAAGCGTTAAGAGTAAGGTTGTAGGTTTCAAAGGATGAATGTGAGCTGCACGGCAGAGTGGTTAAGTGCAAAGTCTTTCTAGCTAAATGGACATGTATTTGAGAGATGATTCTAGTTTCTTATGGGCAAATTTCTTAACTTCTTTATGGGAATAACACAATCCTAGCCTCTTAGGATATGCCAAGAGGCATATCCTCTGGCATTCTTAGGCATTAGGATCATGCCAAGAATTATATTCACTGATATAAAAAAGAGATGTGGGTAGCTATAGCCCAGTGAGTCTCAGGTGGCAGGAGGGGAGGGATATGATCCCTAAGAGAAGGTTCAGAAGAAGGGGAGAGGGAATGGGAGCCTTATGTAACTTCAAACTGCCTCCCCTGCCTTTGAAATGTCATACCTTAGACTCTGATTTCTACCTTATACCAACACAGAGATTGGGTGTCAGATAAACATCATAACTAAATGAAATGGCTTTAGTCATTTTCTGGGTAAAACTGAAAGTAAATATAGAGAACAAAATTAACTTAATCCTTAAAAACATGGGTAAACAATTTTTTTAAAGCTTCACCAAATACATTATCTTAAAAACACTCTCAGAGGCAAATAAGCATAAACAAAACCACAATTTTTTCTCAAAAAAATAACAACACCTCACCCTATTTTGATTAAGGATACTAATAATAAAAGACATCTTCATCAAGTTCAACAATATACAGGAGGCCTAAAATCAACCACTAAAATGAGTGAAAAGAAACAGTGCTGAATAAAGGCTTATACTTTCTCTATCAGAGAGATCCTACAATGGAGGAATTACATGGTGTCAGGGAGCCAGAATTCCTGCCCCTTCAAGGGTCCTTCTGGCTGAACTAAGAATCAAGCTGTTGGGGCGCCTGGGTGGCTCAGTGGGTTAAAGCCTCTGCCTTAGGCTCAGGTCATGATCCCAGGGTCCTGGGATAGAGCCCCACATCGGGTTCTTTGCTTGGTAGGGAGCCTGCTTCCCTTTCTCTCTCTCTCTCTGCCTGCCTCTCTGCCTACTTGTGATCTCCGTCTGTCAAATAAATAAATAAAATCTTTAAAAAAAAAAAAAAGAATCAAACTGTCATGAGACAGGCTAACAGGAGAAAATCAAATTTAATAGTGTATGTGTGGGGACTCCACATAGACATGGAGACTCCAAAGATAGGCAAAATAAGGCACGTATGCCATTCTGAACTAAGAAAGGGGTAGGAATCTGGAAGTTCAGAGGAAGGGAGTGCACTTTACAGGGCAGTAAAAAGCGTAGATGTTTGGTAATCACATGTTTGCCTTGCTATACAGATAGGTCACTTGGATAAAATTGATCTCTGCTAATAACCCTTATTCTGGGAAAAACTCCCTCCTCCCATTTAGATCCTTCTGTGTAGTGAAGGGTGGCACAAAAGTTTCTCTTGAGACCATAGGGTCTTGGCTGACTTCAGTTCAGAATTATTTTCATGCAAAGTGGCCCAACTTGGGGTGGCCTGCTGTCAGCTCCTACACTGGAAATTCGGGGGTAATCTGAGCAGGAGTGGAAAGAGTTTCATTCCTATCTAAAATCTGACTTCCAGAATGTCATGGAGAAGAGATGATTCACTGGTCTGATAGATAGTTTGTCAACACCACGTTAAATCTGGCAGCTCTAGCTTGGGAACAGAGGTTTTTGGTGCTGTCCCGGGAGTGGGAGGAAATCCTGTCAGAAGAAAGTTTTTCTTCTCTGAGCAGACTGCCATGAATTTTCTAGATGTTGTACTGCAATTACAGAGACAGTTTTAGACCACAAGGTCTCTACTATCACAACTGGGTGGGATGGGGAAAATACAGAACAGCATTCTAAAGAAAAGCTACAGAAAAGAGTAAAAGGAAGACATGTGGCATATGGCAAGTGAGGTCACTGAACTAAAACCAGACTAGATAGACACATGCAAGGATAAGTGCTATTTTTAAAGTTTGCATCATTGGCTTTTCCAGATATAAGTATTATGTTAGTATAACCAAAATAATCTATCATGATGAATAAGCAAGTATTGGTGAGGATGTGGAGAAAAAGGAAATCTCGCGCCCGCTGATAGGAATGCAAACTGGTGCAGCCACGGCGGAAGGCAGCAGGACATTCCTCAAAAAGTTAAAAATAGGAGCGCCTGGGTGGCTCAGTGGGTTAAAGCCTCTGCCTTTGGCTCAGGTCATGATCCCAGGGTCCTGGGATCGAGCCCCACATCAGGCTCTCTGCTTAGCGGGGAGCCTGCTTCCCCCTCTCTCTCTGCCTGCCTCTCTGCCTACTTGTGATCTCTGTCTGTCAAATAAACAAATAAATTTTTGTTAAAAATAGAACTAACCTACAAACTAGTAATCACCCTACTGGGTATTTACCCAAAGAAGACGAAAACATTAATTCGAAGGGATATATGCACCCCTGTGTTTACTGCAGCACTATTTACAATAGCCAACCTACGGAACTGCTCAAGTGCCCACTGATGGATGAATGGGAGAAGAAGAATTGGTCTATCCATACACATATACATTCATTCATTGTCCCTACAAATACCATACAAAGACCAGTAACTGTCCATACAAATACCATATTTTCACTCGTATGTAGAATTTAAAAAACAAACCAAAGCAACAAAGGAAAAAAGAGAAAGAAAAACCAAAAAACGGACTCTTTTTCTCTCTAAGATTGATCTGAGAGAGAGCACAAGTTGGGGGAGCAGGAAGGAGAAGAGTGAGAGAGAGAGGCAGACTCCCCACTAAGCAGGAAGCCCGACACAAGGCTCGATCCTGGGACCCTGGGATTATGACCTGAGCTGAAGGCAGAGGTTGAACTGACTGAGTCACCCAGATGGCCCCCCAAAACAGACTTTTAACTATATTCAATAACCAGAAGGTTACCAGAGGGGCGGGGAGGTGGGGAGGGGGGCGGGGGGCGGGGTGACGTAGGTAAAGGGATTAAGAACACACCTATCTTGGGACTCCTGGGTGCTGCAGTCAGTCGCATCTTGGTTTCGGCTAAGGTCCTGACCTCTGGGTGGTGAGATCAAGCCCTGAGCCCAGAAGTGCAGCTTCACGCTCAGGGCAGAGTCTGCTTGAGGATTATCTCTCGCTCTCCTTCTTTCTCTGTCAAAATAAATAAATGAAATCTTAAAAAAAAAAAAAAAAGAAAAAGAAAAAAGAAAGAAAAGAGTACATTTATTTGGATAAGCACTGAGTGATACATAAAACTACTGAATCACTGTACCGTACACCTGAAACTAATACAACACTGTACGTTAACTGTACTGGCATTAGAACTTAAAAAATCAAAACAATACAAAATAACCTATTGTGAAAATTAATGTTCTTTCTTCACTCATGCTGTACGTCACTTACACTGATGCTCTGGTCGTTTAATCGTCAGAGGTAGAAAGTCAATGGTGTGGCTACAAATACCCTCTTAGGAAACTGAACCTTCGCTGCAAAAAATGCCCACTACTGGATTTCAGGTGTACTCTTTCCTGTGAAAGGAATTAATTAGCAAATAAGAGCAAGACTTACATGATTGAAGATCCTGGTGACCTTTTAAATCCTGACAATTTGCTCTTGTCTGGGTATTTCCAATGGCACAATCGCTATTAGTAACCTGGTAAGAGTCATGTTTTATACTTTGTTCCTAGACTCTACCTGACATATTTCTCTTTAATTTCTAACTGAGAGAAGCCCCATAAAGAATGTCGTGAGAAAGGCAGCTCTCCTCTGAGACGTGGTATTATAAGAAAAGGTCTGTTTTCCGGTCAGCCACTCAGGTGGAATTACTCCCCAAGGGCAGCACCATTTCTCTGGGGGAGGGTCCATCTTCTCTGGCTGCCCTTCGTGGGACTAATGAGATACACAGGTCTGCAACGCCAGCCACCTCGTGGACTCACCACCTAGTTTATCAAGGAGAAGCTGACTCTGGGAGCAACTACAAAAAGGAACTATTCTGATTTAGATGGTGTAGAAATGCAGGCGCGGGCTTCTCCCTCCTGTCTCATTGGATCGTTTTTCATGCTTTACCTCCGCTTCTAGGGGCCAATTTGTGTTCTTCCCTCCCCATGCTATGCTTTAAGTGTTTCCAGTGCTAACTGGAACTTGTCTTTGAACCAAAAAGATTTACTTCTCTCTCGGTTCTCCCCGCCCCCCCCCATTTCTGTTTATTGTCTCCCTGAATCTTACAGCTTTTCTCTTGATGGTGAATGCTGCATCTACTTACATCAGTGCTCACCTCCTGCCTGGGAACCCCCCTATCAGGAAATGGTGGTAGACTAGAAACGGTGGGGATTTTACTGACAGGGATCTCTTTAAAAAAATTTTAATAAAATGCTGTATTAGGTTCCATCATCTCAGTGATGATGCCAGCTCCAATTCTCTTTTTTTTTTTTTAAGATTTTATTTATTTATTTGACAGACAGAGATCACAAGTAGGCCGAGAGGCAGGCAGAGAGAGAGAGGCAGGCAGAGAGAGAGAGAGGAGGAAGCAGGTTTCCCGTTGAGCAGAGAGCCTTATGCAGGGCTTGATCCCAGGACCCTGGGATCAGGGCCCGAGCCAAAGGCAGAGGTTTTAACCCACTGAGCCACCTAGGTGCCCCTCCAATTCTCCTTGATCCTGCACTTTTCCACAGTACTCCATCGACCGAGCAGGGTCGGTACGTGTGTATTAGTTTCCTGTTACTGCTGTAACAAATCACTACAAATACAATGGCCTAAAACAAGACAGACTGATTCTCTTATAGTACTAATGGAAGTTCAACCTGATGTCACTGGGCTAAAATCAGGTTGCCAGCAGGGCTTTGGTCCTTTCTAGAGACTTTAGGGGAGGATCTATAGCCTTGAACTTTCCAGCTTTCGAGGGAAACTGTCTCCCCTGGGTCCCGCTCCTTTCCTCAAATCCAAAGTCAGAAAGGAGCAGGTGAAGTCCTTCACCCTTTGCATCTCTCTGAGCAACTGGAGCCTACTTCCAAGAAATCATGGGATCAGACTGGGCATGTCTGGATGATTCGGGATCATTTCCTGATATCAATGTCTATAAATTTAATAACTTCTGTAATACCCCGTTTGCTACATCAGGCAGTTGACTGACAGGGAGTGGGCATCTTGGGGGACCATTATTCTGCCTACCACTTGTTATTGACTAACACAAGCAGTTTGTATCTGGGAGCACCAGACTGACACAAAGTTATCAGATATTCTGCCCCTTTTCTTGCTTTTCTTATTTCAGACAGCACCCTGGAGTGACCCAACTCGAACTATTAAGATCTGGGATATACACTTCTGAAGCCACTGCCACACAATCTTTTAGGTTAGATATTCCAAGAATCCCCACTCCTTCCTGGAACTATGCTGAATCTCTATCGTCCCTACTTGCACTCACAGCTCGTGCCTAATTGTATCCCAACGATGGCCTCCTTCCAACTACCTTGTCAACATCCCCATTTAGCTTTCCATTATTGGTTTCTTCTCCTTCAGTTTTTTTGGTTATTCTAAGCAGGTGCTGTACTCTGGTGATCTACTGTATGCCCCTAATGAATATAAATCTTAACACTCAAATTTTGGCTTCCTGCTCTGGTTTCTAAACTCCTGCTTAAAAAAGGCAATTCTTATCTTGCCCTCTAAACTCTCTTTCTTGAGATTCCTGCATGAGTCATGCAGCCATTTATTTAATCCCTCCCAGTTGTCATTTTCTACAGGGCTAATTTCATGGATGGCTGACCAATGTGGTCACACAGGGTGTTGCATTAAGAAGAGGACCCTATGTTAGAGGTTAAATGCTGTGTGGTTACCATCTTGAAATTCTTTATAATCCACCTTTGAATTTATGATCTGTGAGTAAAATCTGATGGAACAACTGAAGCATGCACTGGTGGCTTAGAGCCTCGACTCAACGTCTTCTTGATTTCTGCTGCTTCTCTACCTCTCTGAGATGGGTTCTCTGCCACCTGCTTCCCCATCCCTGCCCAGTGATTTGTACCATCTTTCTCCCTTGGCAGCTCCTGGAAGTGGATGAAGAGAGAGCCAAACTCAGTGCCCCGTTGCAGAGTGGCTCCCTGGACACATCTGAGAATCTGGGTTGCCCAGCCACTAATCCTGCCCAAGGAAACATGATATTAACTAGCAAATAAAAAATAACCATGACAGCTACAGAAAGAAAGAAAGAGAGAGAGAAAGAAAGAAGGAAGAAAGGAGGAAGGAAGGGAGAAAGAAAGAAGAAAGGAGGAAGGAAGGAAAAAGAAATTTTCTCTGCTTTTTGGCCATTCCATGCATTTTCATTTTGTATCGTGCCCTACAAATTATATCGTTGGCCCTGGTACATACGTATGTACTTACTTACTTACTTACTTACTTACTTACTTTATTTATTTATTTAAGATTTTATTTATTTATTTGACAGGGAGAGAGAGAGAGCACAAGTAGGCAGAACAGCAGGTAGAGGGAGAGGGAGAAGCAGGCAGGGAGCTTGATTCAGGACTCGATTCCAGAACTCTGGGATCATTACCTGAGCCAAAGGCAGACACTTAACAGACTGAGCCACCCAGGCACCCCCACCCTGATACTTTAGTTCAAGATTTCTCAACTTCAGCACTTTTGACATTTTTGAGCCAGATAATGATTAGCTGTGACTTATGATCCTCTGAGTTGCAGGGTGCTTAAGAAGCATCCTTACCCCATGCCCATAGAGGCCAAGAGCACCTCCTCTGTATGGCAACCAAAAATGTCTCTGGGGTGCCTGGGTGGCTCGGTGGGTTGAAGCCTCTGCCTTCGGCTCAGGTCATGATCTCACAGTCCTGGGATGGAGCCCCGCATTGGGCTCTCTGCTCGGCAGGGAGTCTGCCTCCCCTTCTCTCTCTGCCTACTTATGATCTGTCTAATAAATAAATAAAATCTTTAAAAAAAAGTCTCTAGACATTTGCAAGTGTTCCCTGAAAGGGGGAGTATGGGGTCCGCTCCAGCTGAAAAATCACTGATTTGGCTGCTAGAAATTAAATTCTTGTTCTTGGGCTTCCTGTTTGATAAAGACACTGATATCTGTACCCTAAATTTTAAATCAAATTACTCTTAATATTTAATATCAAGTAAGACTGCACATTCTAAAATCCATCCTGGATTTTTCACCTGGTTTTAATCTTAATTAGGAGTCTTAATTAAGTCAGTTACATAATCTCTTACAGCCTAGTTTTCTGAGCATTAATTAAAAACAATAATAATAGTATCTACAACAAAGGGTTGTTGTGGGAACTAAATGACATGATGTATGTAAAATTCTCAGCACAGTGTCTTGGGCTGCCACATACTGAGTGCCAATACCAATAAATGGTATTATTATTATCCAGCCAAATCCATCACTCCAAAAAACTACAGTTCTGGTTCCTTGGAAGTAAACTTTTCTATTACTGATTTTCATTGACCTTTCATTTTTTAGTATAATCACCGTAGTTCTGCTCTTAGAAAATGTCAGTTTTCTTTGCCAGTTGCTCTACAGTAATATCAGAGTCTTTCCCAGAGGTCACGGGGTCCTGATCCCAGAAGCCAATGTAGTTGCAACATTCCTTTCCTGCAGAGCAGTCCAAATGCCTTGTCTTTCCCTTTCATTCCACTGAAACCTCCTGCAGAATGTCTTTTCACAGTATGAGGACTGACTGCAATTCTGTGGTCATTTTCAGAGCAGAAAGTAGCCGAGTGCGGTTTAGGAGGGGTCTTTCCAATTCATCCAGCCAACTCTTCCGATTGTCCCATAGACGCACTCCAGTGCCCTTCCCTCCCACCCCCCCGCCAACCCCCAGCAAGAAAGCCCTCTTTCATTAGACAACAATTTAAAACATACAGAAGCAAACAGATATTATTTTAAAAAAAGGAATATTGACTTCTTCAAAGAATGATAAATAATTCCCAATAAAGAGCATGATGACAGAGATGCCTTGGTGGTTCAGGCCATTAAGCATCTGCCTTCGGCTCAGGTCATGATCCTAGGGCTGTGGGATTGAGTCCCGCATTGGGCTCCTTGCCTGGTGAAGAGGAACCTGCTTCTCCCTCTGCCCCCTTCCCTCCCCCGCTTATGCTCACTCTTTCTCTCCAACAAATAAATAAATAAAATCTTCAAAAAAAGAAAGATCACGATGACAAAGCATATGCGATGACTTCAGAATGGATCCAAGAGGATGTATCACAAGCAAAATCCTTTTACAAATTACAGCATTTACGGATGTGCAGAAAGTCAAAACTAACAGTGACTTGAAGTAACATTTCTCAGATACAGCTGCACTAACAGCATTCCTATAAAAGTGAGTATTTGGATTAAATATAGATAGCATCTCTTTACACAGACACATGCATGCACATGCACTGGAATCTGGAATCACTGAATAAAGCACCATAATTTAGAGCAATAAAAGCTTCAATTCCTTTTTCTTTTCTTTTTTTAGTCAAATATTAAGCTGGAACTTCTTCAGGCCAACCAACGATTGAAAGTGATTCAGACTGACTGAGTCAGTCATTTAAGGGAATACCTTAAATCAACTGCTTATTTTCAAGTTCTCTGCACATTTTTTCAACAAATTGAAGTTTTTAAACAAATTTCTCAATGAAACAAACAGATCTGGCTAATCACTAAATCTACTGAATAGTTTACTATCATATTCATGGAAAAGGCAGGGTTTTTGTTCAGTATGCTGGCAGTTTGATTCAGCTGAAGTTTACATGCCCACAGCTCTGTGCACATGTCCCATTAACACACTTATCAGTTTGTATTCTAATTATGTGATCAATGTCCATCTGCCACACTAGACTGTCATTCCTTTATGCCAAAGTACCTGGCGTAGGTTAGGTCTCAAAACATATTCACTGATTTATGAATCATCTATGCTTCAACAATTCCCACCTGGTTGATTTTTAATATACAAATGTAAATGGTAGAAGAAAAAGATGAAAAAAGTCAAAAGTCTGTATATAAGATGCATACCTATTATTTTGAAAATTGCTTATAAAGACTTATTTGAGATGAAGACATATGGTTCAGATTATTTAAAAAAGCACTAATATTGAACACAGACTTTTTTTTTAAGGAGCAAAGGGAGAAATTTGATCATGACCCCCCAAAAAATTTGAATGCAACTGAAATATGCTATTTACTGATGTCAAAGAATGAGCCTAAATCTTAAAATCAAAATGTAAAATAGAAACCTCTCCATATTTAAAAAAAAAAATCTTGGTTGTATTTTGGGTAAGAACTTTTTCAAAACAGATGATGTTCCCTTCATAACCTAAAATGTTTCATGCATATTCATTTAGATTCCTAAGAGGATCTCATTATCTCATCCAAAAAAGAATTAATGATCCTTAATGGTTTCCGATGACACTTTGTCTTTGTCCCTTTCTCTACTGTGCAGATGACTTTAAGCATACAAATGTTTCTGCTCATGTTTTGACCTCTAAAGTCTCTTGCATGATCACAAGATTGAAAAGAAATCATTCTGCCTACAATGTCATGAATTTTATGTTGTTCTTTCAAACGTGGTTTAAAAAAAAATGTACCTGGGTTTCCTTTATGTATTTGTACCAGATTTTTAGAATCAAAAAAAAAAAAAAAGGCAAAATAAGACAGGGGCACTTGTTGAGTCACAGAGGACAAGAAGGTACTGATTACAAAGAATCCTCTAAGCCTTTATAGGGATTTGGGGCCTGTTCCTAGAAACAACGGGCAATCACGGAAAAGTCATTTGAAATAAGTAAAAACAAATCTGTGTTCAAATACAACTTCACTTCCACACAGTTCCCTCAGCTCTACAACAGATGTAATAAAGTAACTACTTCATTAGAGTATGATGAGAATAAAGCAAATGTAAATGATTTAGTACAGTACCTGACACCTAACTGACACACACCTGTAATATAGCCAGTTCAACAGTTTATTTAGAAGTGCATGTTATATAAAAATGAAGCGTTGACGGTTGAAGAGGATCAGGTGGGAAGACGGCAGTGATTTCATTCTTCCTCCTATATCATTGCATTGCAATACAGAGTCCATCCTGGTTTGGCTTTAAAATGAAAACAAGCTCTCTCCTTCCAAGACCTGTATCTTTGGCTAATGGATGGTAGTTAGGGAGAGGGAAGTTGGTTGCTGGCTTGCATTCCTAGGCATCTATCTATATTAGGAATGGATTTCATTCCTGGTCTCACACTGGCTCTTTTCATGTACCTCTGGTGAGCTCTACCAATATGGTGGTCTCACGTAGCCTTGGGTGGCTTTTGGGGGATGATTCATCTTCATTTCAATCCCATCGCAAATTGGTTATTCACTGAGAGAATGGCAACCACATCTCTGTGGGACCCTACAATAGTGTGTCTACCCTCAAGCCTTCCATGGATATTATGCTGCTTTGTTCTCTGCCACCAAGAGAGTTCAAAAGCTTTTGCCTCCTTCTTCATCCACTATGCTCCTTCCTGTAGAAACATGTCAGCTGTTAAGATGTTTTTAAGAAAACCCGATTTGGGAAAGGCATTCTTTTCTCCCCAAGTGCTCTATACCAAGTTACAAACAATAGGGGAAAAATTTCCCTGTAACCCTGCCGGCTGTGAGATCTTTGGGTGAGATGTACGAATACTATTCTAAATTCACACACACACACACACACACACACACACACACACACACACTTAACTCCAAGGAAAGCTATCAAACTTGCTCAAGAACTTCTTCATCCTGTTCCTCCAAGCTGCAACTCAAGTGGGCCAGCAGACTGCAAGATAGATCCAGCCTGGGGCCAAGAGTCACTAAACACTCTTAGTGATTCTGAGTATAACTTTCCCTGACTAGTGCAAGTGTAGGGGTTAGAAAGGTTCGATACTTTCCCAACAGTTTTGCTCTCTCAACGCAGATGTCCCCAGGCTCTGGTTCTTCTCTCTGCATCCCTACTCCCCAGGTGCCTCCTTATCATAGACATAGAAGGGTTGAATGGTAAGAAGAACACGGCCAGTTCTGCCTTATTTTGATGAGAAAATGGAGGATTCCTCCCTGTCATTTTGGAAGGAACTGGGCTACTTCTTCACCAGGAAGTAGAATAATCTAGGTGTGGAGCAAAGATAAAGAGGCTATCATTTGTACACTGGAACAGAATGGAAAGGAGTAGGTTCAATGTTTTTAGTGAAAGCAGTGGCTCCCAACAGAATTAGGGTGAGAAACAAACAACTAAATGGGAGCTGGGGAGTAGACTGCCTCAAAAACCTGTACCAGCGACTTGCGTGGGCTGACAATAGCCAATCTTTCCGAGGCTGCCCCATTTTGTGTACAATACAACAAAGCCATTTTAGAGTTAAGGAATATCACCAAAATCCATATGCAACATTGCATTCCCTTGTGCATCATGAAGACATGGGTTCCATGTCACAAACGGGACTTTCTTCATCACGTCATTGGCTTTGTTTGGGGAATCCTGCTGGTTACTCATTTAATTGTTGGCATGGCTCCCGCTGAATGCTAGTGTTGTGGCAATGGTAGCATCTTACAAGCTTCTCTGCTAGAATTGCTTTGTTGTTAGGAATGGAAGCAAAATGAGATCTCATATATTTTAAAAATATACTTACCTAATCACATTCCAATTTCCCTTTTTTCCTTCATCCTTATTTGGGGCTTTTATTATTTAACTTATTAATTAGTACCTCTACTTGGTGATTTGAAACTGTCACTGGCAAACCATGTATTTACAGTTGCAAGCAGTCAAGGAAAGTTACGTTTGGTATTATCCTTAGGCATTATAAATTCCTGAGTGTTATGCAAAGCATTACTAGAATGATTTGCACAACGGGGGGTTCAGTTTTTAATAAAAGTGACTCTTATTTTTAATTATAGCAATTAAGATCTTCTTATTGGCAGGAAGACTACTGCTTTGCAGTCTTGAGGTTTTGCTTCTGTGATTCCACTGGGCTTAGAATATATCCTACTCTTTGGGTTGTGGTTATTCCCATCCCGAAATTATTGAACAAAAGATTAGTAATATACAGAAGGTGTAATTCTTCAAAATATGTCTGAGGAACTGTTTTTATCCAGATGGGCTCAGATTCTTATAACACAGTAGAAGGAAAGAAAAGGCAGCAAAGCATAAGGGATGAGTACGTATCTCTGCGGAAACCTTGGTTGAAAATATTTTGTCACTCTAACATATTGTGAAAGGATATTACACTTCAGCTTGGGAACATGCTTGAACAATATGTTTTAAACAAATGACACGTTCATTTTCTCACCCTCTATATGTGATCCTCTTAAAGAGGAAAACTCATGCAGGAATTAAAACTGCCAAAATGCCAAGCCTGTGACAGTTCTATTTCTGTGGCAGACCTAATTAAACCTGAAATTTTCCAATATTTTTACTGACATCATTTATGTTGTAATTAACACTTTTTACTGGTAAAGATGGTTGTTTTCAGGTGAAGTGTTTCATCTTGTTGTGGTTAAAACTACAAAACTGAAAGAATAAAACCATAATTACGAAAATTTCCTAGCCACAAGTTTGCACACGAGACTGCTCTCCACCTGAGCAACAACAAAAGGTAATTAGCTGCAGCCGGCGATGAGACTGCAGAATCGCAGAGCACTGCCTCATGTTTCTCTCTTTCTCATATATTTTAACAATATTCGTCATTTGGCAAGCTATTTCCATGATGGCATTATTATAAACCTACAAAAATGTATATTTTGAGCAGATGGCATTGCAAACTACAACAGTGTAGATGATGAGGAATCAGAGAAATATATATAAATATTATGATGATACCTGGAAGTCTGTACAATTTATATAAAGTAGCATAACGTTTGGGAACATATCAATCTGTAGTATGACTGTTACACACACACACACACACACACACACACATCATTTTGGATCAAAGTGTTAGGTTAGACTAGATAATATTACAAGGACCCAACAGGTAAGTAATCAAACATATTTCTTAATATTATTGCAATATTTGCAGTATGAGTTTATAAGTTTCCATATTTCATCCAAATCAGTTTAAACAAAAAAAAAATAGTAATAATAAAGATAAGAGTTCCACTTTTAGTAGTTTTCTTTTAAGTGGAACAAGGTTGGCATAAATGGGAAAAAAATGATATTCCTCCTTAGTGGTCATCATAAAAAATGAGGAGGAAAAAAGACATAGCCGTTAAAGAATGATCTGATCGGTTGTATCGGTGGGCAGAGATAAAAGTGCTGAGAACCATACCTCAAGTTGGCACAGCCCACTGAAAGCAAATTTGCTGTGAATGATGATAATTTGTACTGAAAGAAATTAGTGCCAATTTGATTAGGAATTGCCCTTCTGTTCAGATTTCAGTGGCTAATATATTCTGTCGTGGTTACAGCTTTATCGAGGATACAGGAGTGAAACAAAAATGATTCAGAGAGGAAAGAATGATTATAGGGCACATTCTACCCTGATTTGTAATTTTTTTTTTCTGGCCATGAAAAGGAACACAAAAGAGATGATATTTATTTTATCTTTCAGGAAGAACTATACATTTCCTCCACCTGCAGGGCATTATGATAATTTATCCTAAGCTTGAATGATGGATGAAATGAAAAGATTTCTAACTCCTTTTTCCTCTTCATTTTATAAGTAAGGATAACTGAACTTCCATTTTTTAAATAAGTAACTTTTATACAGAACATACTCTGATTTGTAACATGCCTTCACAATTTTAATTTTACTTAATTTTCACAACAAATAAAACAAAGCCATAGGAACATTCACAGAATCCGGGTCCTCATGACAAGTATACTTTTCTTGTGTCCCTCATAGGGGAACTGAACCATCATGGCAGCTTTAATTGGCTCTCCTTCCATCAGTAAATCTGCACAGTTCTTCTAAACTTTTGGAGAGATTCTATAAATAGATCATACTCAGTATTTTCTTAGCCATTACTTATCTGAGGTATTAAGAAAGTGTCGGTTCTCCCTTCATTATTATTGGATGACAAAGTTCACATCCCTTCTCCCTTGAGCTTCAAGTGAGATCTGTGCATATTCCATTGATACCTATCAATTTTCATTCAATTTGTGCTATAAATCAACTTAGAAGTCAATCATCACTTTTTAAAAAAATACTGTACAAGATGGCCAAAGATGATAGGGAAGGGAAGAAGTAAAGACTATCTTAACCTGAGCATTAATAAGACTCACTTCCTCCATTTGCCTCTCTAATACCATCTTTCCAGAGAAGAATTCATTCTCCACTCTAAATAACTTAGAGCCATACCTCTCCACCACACAGGCAACATACCCATCATACCACATACTCATCCCTGTTTTATCTTCCTTTAGAGCAATTATCCCAACCTATGTTTTATTAGTACTTGTTTGTTTCTTTTGTCTTGATAGGGTCAACCATTTTGCCACGGATCTAAATATTGGCTGGCACATGTCACTTATAATATCTGACACTTAAGAGTTCTTCCTACATCATTAATTTTGCATTGAAATAGATACTAACTTCTCCATTTCAGATATAAGAAACCTGAGCACAGAGTGGTTAAGTACTTTGAAATCATACAACTGGACCTGGTAAAGCTACAAACTGAACCCAAAAAGTGTGGCCCCAGAGTCTGTGCTTTAACCACAGTGTTGGAGATCCTTAACTTATACTTTTGGATTAATAGATTAATAAAATTTTATTATTAATTCTTGAGAATAAAATAGACTTTACTGAAACATATGTCGGACTACCTTTCACCCATGGCCTTACCCTAAGAATCAATTAATGTGTAACCTAAAAAGAGATGGGCATATATTCGGGTCTTTCATTTAAAATTCCCCTAAGCCACTCAGTCAAAAATTTTATTGTTGGGGTGTGTGTGTGTGTGTGTGTGTGTGTGTGTGTGTGTGTGTGTTTTCCTGTACAGACTTACCAAATCTTTCACAAAATGAGACCTGCTGTTAGCCAACTTGCTAATTAGGGTCATGTTTACCCTGCCAGAAAAACAAAGCATCTACTCAATTATTTAGAATTATTACTTCCCATGGTAAGATTCCAAGCACTTGAATTTCAGAACTGAGCCAATTATCTTCTAGGTCTCAGCCAGCATTCCACTCCTAGTCAGGGTGGAAATGGAGAGCGTGCCTTAAGTTACTAGGTTTTCTTTAGTTGACATGATCAGTTGTCACAACAGACCTACTGTCTGCATCCAAAGACTTGGCAATGAGTTCCTCCCCTTTGCCTGGAGTTCACAGTTTAGAAATAGCAGGTATATGATATACGTGCTAACTTATACAGGTTTAAAATAAAAAACACATTGTTGTAAATATTTATAAAAAATGTGTTGACTACTGCTGTCTCCTCTAACTAGGTGCAGTTTTAAAATGTACTCAGGCTTTTTATCAACAATCTAAGCTCTAAGGTGAGTCTAAGCTTTTAGGTGAATCTCATTTCCGAAAGTTGCTTATCTTTCGTTGCTCTGCCTGATCCCTCTGAAGCTGGGGTCTGTGTGGTGTACTTTTGTAGGCTTCAGCTCTGATCTGCTCTGCAGCCTGGAACAAGATGAAAAATGAACTGTAAAATCTTTGAGAGTCAGGGCTACCTGCAGTTTTATTTACTCGATTTATAGCTCTAACCCAAAGGAAGGTCTTAAGGAGTACAGTAATAAATAACATTCATTTTTAATAAAAACAAATAGAACATGCCAGTCCCGTGCAAAGTCTTACCCTGCACATTATCTTAGTAACATGAATTTCTGATGTTGATATTTTACTATTTGGAGTGCTCAGTCTATGGAAGCACTGATACATTTAAAAAAAAGTAAAAATGGTTTAATATTTACTATGGGATTACATATTTATTTTATAACAAAGTGCCCACTACCATGTGCTTAGGTAAAGTGAAAATGATACATCCATTTTCAGTATGAATAAATCATATGGACTTAATTTGTACTATATTTTACCAGGAACAATACGACTCCATTTTAAGCTATATACAAGGCAGAAAAACATTTGCCAAGTTATAAGCATTTTCTTCACATACAAACCAGTTCTTTAATGTAATACTTAATAAAAAGGCTGAGTAGCATCTGGTTTAGTGCATGACATGGGATCCAAACATACAGCCTCGAACTGAACTAAATTGGCTAAAACCACAAAATATAGAGACTTTTTTTTGAATGATAGTTGATTTCCTGTCCCTGAGGGTATACTTAATCTAGCGTGACCTTTTTCTAACATATTCGTCCCTTGACGTACACAAACAACATTAGTAGTAGTGCAAACATATACAACACACTCCAAAAAAATGGGAAAAAAGTAATAAAAGAATAAAAAAATAAAAAATCTTTTAAATATCTTTCTTTTAATTAAAGAAATTAAATTAACTGAGCATTTGCTCAGTTAAAGTAAGTACAAAATGTAATTTATTCGTGGTCTTATCCCAGGTTTAATGAATAAGGTATTGCTGAGATGAAAGAAATCCAAATTCCCCTCTCAAAACGGAGCCGCATCCATTGTTCTGACCCCAGTAAACTGTGTCGTAAAGGTGATGCGAATGGATTGAGAAATCTCATCTTCAGTAATAAAAGCCTAGACCAGAACCCCAGAAGCTTCCAATTACCACCTTAGTGCAAGTAAAAGAACTATAATCTCTGGAATCTTTTTCAAAGGAAATTATTAAATTTCATTTTTGGGGGAGAGGTGCTACTTGTGATTTTCTGTTTTCCCACAGTAATTAGTAGGCAACACTAAATATTAACATTTAAAAAAAAAAAAAAGATTTTATTTATTTGACAGAGAGAAAGAGATCACAAGTTGGCAGAGAAAGGGGGAAGCAGGCTCCCTGCTGAGCAGAGAGACAGATGTGAGGCTAGATCCCAGAACCCTGGGATCATGACCTGAGCCAAAGGCAGAGGCTTTAACCCACTGAGCCACCCAGGCACCCCACTAAATATTAACATCTTAAATATCTGAGCCTTTACTTTTTTTTACTTAGTTTTTTACTTTTTTTACTTTACATGCTAGGCACTATTCTAAGAGACACATAGCTTCGGTCCTTACAAAACCTTATGAGAACATGAGAGGAGGGATTAAGGAAAAATCACCACTTCCTGTCCAATGGTCGGTATCCTTCCTTCCATCCCTTCGGACACCAGGACCCCATGCTTTCTTCCTCTGGCTTTGTTAATTATTCCTGATGCCCACAGATTGGTTCCTGGCCAAAGGTAAACACACAACCACCTTTCCTGGGGATGCAGGACCTCACAGCAGTTTTGACATCATGTTCCCATATGTAATTAATTTATTTGTTAACAGGACCTAAGGGATCTGTGAGTTGGAGGCCTGAGAGAGACAGAGAGAATGCCCTTCCATTCTACATCTGGCATCAGACGTGCTCTTTCTAATCCCACTTAATCCCAAAGCTAGATGACCAGCTGCCTCCCATCCGAGTTCTTTTCTCCTTTGCCTGGCATACCCAGACCAACCTTCTCCTGGCTCTGAACTCAGCTAAAGCTGTTTCCTCTCAGGCCTGGCTCCATCCCCAGGCATCTGCCCTAACAAGAGAGAAGTCAGAGTGTTGCCTGAGAGATAAAACTGAGAGAAAGAAATGAAGAAAGTTGCCAGTGAGAACTCTCTAAAGAGCAGAGCAGCTCTTAAGTCAAGGCAAAAGAAGCCAGAGTTGAAGAATGATCCCCCATCAAATCAGAGACCACCCCCGCTCCAACTCTGGCCCCAGTCAGGTCAACCAAAGTAACCGCCCCTGGGTTAAAGGTGGCTGAAAAGAAGTCTCATGGTGAGGAAGAATCCTGATGGCTGGAAGCTGAGGAAGCCAGAAAGAAACAGCAACAGCAGAGGCAGGCAGAAGAGAGAGAACAAAGCAGCAGGAGATGGAACACATTCAGAAACAGAAAAAGCTCATGTTCCTAAAGAAAAGAAGATTGCCAGGAACAAGAGAGGCATTTCCAGAGAGAAGAAAAGGAACACATAGAGATAAAGGGAAAAAAAAAAACTGACATAGTATGAAAAGAACTAGAATTAAAGCTATAGATAAGAAAGCTGGTGACCCAGGAAATGCAGGTATAACTTGGTAAATATTTGTCCAACGAGAAATAACTATTATATTGGTGAACAATTAAACAAAAAATCATTATCTAGTGCTATATATATAATCACCAAAAGCTTAGTAACTTAAAAACAATGTAATATTATCTCCTTCAATTCTGGGATCTTACTGTTGGTGATACCATGGATATATTTGTCCTCAGATTTCTTCTATCTTGTAGAAGCTACTCTAGCAACCGTGTGTGTGTGTGTGTGTGTGTGTGTTCTTATCACCAAAGCTATAAAACAGGAAGCACTGATTTTGTCATATGAAAGGGTAATATACCCTCCACAGAAACAATAACTTGCCATTTATTATGAAATCTGACCTCTATGGTACAGCAGAGGAACTTCTGAAGATCAATGTGATATCTTGGGGTGGGGGTGGGGTGACACCATTTAGAACTAAAGTTGATGAAGGTCACTCTGTCTTATAATTCTCTCCTGTACCATTTCCAGTTACTGGTGGAGAAATTAAGAAATGAAAGATCAACATTTTTATTTCTTCTCTGAGAACCCTGGAGGAGATCTTTGGAATCTATGAGAAAAACAGTGAATCTATTGCTATATACGGTGAGATAGCTAAAGAACTTTGCACAATTAAATTGAGATAGATCTCAGAGAAGAAGGTTGAGAGATTTAAGGATGGGGCCAAATACTTGGACAGAATCAAAACAAAGGCATCTACCATATCTGCATCCATGCAGAGAAGTGATAACAGCCTGGAAGATAAAATGGAAATAAAATGGAGTAGATTGGAAGTCAAAATCTGGAGTCAAAGGGGTCCTTGTGACCATGAGCCTCTAGAAATCACGTATATTTAGGGAGCACCTTCCCATGTTACTGAGACAGTGGGTCCAGCTCATTTTATTCAAGTTTCATAGGATAAGATGACTTCAAGTGATATCTAGATTACCATTCTATGTTATATGCTTCCTGAAGAGTTATTTCACTCCAGAAAATTTTAACTAAGTTGGGATATCACTGCATTATTGGGAATCATATTTTATGCTACTTTCTGGTTTACATGGACTTTTTTTTTTTTTTTTTTTGGTCACTACCCTACATGTCAAAACTTTAAGTATTTATGTGGCCAAAACCACTTAAAGAAGGTGGCTCCTCAACTGGATTTCAACTCATATGTTCTGTATCCTGGGTCTCATTGCAATGGCTAGTGAATAAACTGAAGAACGTTTGGAATATGATTAGTACAAATACAAGTACCTGGGACATACAATATCTAATAAAGACTTTGATAAATATTATCCACTGATGGACACCATGATGCTTTATTAAAAATATTTGAAGCAAATAAATCCCAAACTAGTTCAACATTATGCCATATTTTTCAATGTTCAATAGTCAGCAGATATTTTTAAAAAGTGAATGTTAAATATGAATTTCAACAGATTTGTTTTTGGCATCTATACTTCCTACAAGAGGGAATAAAACTTTCAGGGAACTCAAACAAAACACGTAGAAAATCATAAACTAATATGTTTATTAAAAGAGACATGAGATGGTCAAAAGAGATTTTTAAATTATCCAATAATCAACATTATGAAAATAGAAAACATGACAGAGAGCTATTTTATTACTTTTCTTAATACTTTTTACTACATACTCACCCTCATATTATTATTGTATTAGTATGATTCATATTATTCATATATGATTCATATCAATATTATTATGATTTCTCTCAAACTGACACAATGTACATGTGTTTAACCTTAATATTGAGTTAAAGAACCTTAGTCAAGTCTGAAAACATAGACTTCGTGGTTGTGATGTTAAAAAAAAATTAATTTTTAAAACAAACAGCTTGCTGTATTTTCTTGATCTAATTTCTCTTACAGATGACACCTCATATTACATCACAGTTGGGTTAGGGAGCCATCATCCTCTCCTACTTTAAAAAGTTCCGAGTTTAACATGAAACTTCCCAATGAACTTCCCAATGAATAGCCCTACTCTCCTTGACTAAACTAAGTACGTGAGATAATGCATCAACACTTTAAGGTCATAGTTTTGTTTAATGTATACAGAACATCAATGTAGCAGGTGGGACCCTGGGGTTTCTCCATTTCTCTGCAACACTTTTATTAATATCAGTGTATGTGCAGAGGAGACAAGGAAAACTGTCACATAAATATTTATTTAGGGGACCTTAATTTTTTTTCTGAAGGCCTTAAAAATGAAGTCTCAGTGATAAAGGGGGGAAAACATTAAGTCAACTAAGTCAATATTTGAAGAGGGAGGGAGAATACCAACTGCCAATTTGTTAATCAGCTCTCATCAATGTCCAAGATGACTGTCTTTCATTGAGAATGCATTTCAGTCTCTGTTTATTAAATTTCAGATGGTTTACTAAAACTGCCAACAAGAGGACTAATTGATGCCAATTACAGGGTCTTTCTCAGAGGAATTGGAATGAGTCCACATGTTCATTTCACACACATGACTCATCTGCCCTCAATTTAATAGTGATGATTAGCCACCTTGATACCATTATAGATAAAAATGCAATCCCTGATTTGTCTTACACAATACCTTAAGTTAAATCTAGATATCTTATTACTGGTACTGATACAACAGATTTTCCAGAATTTGGATTTAATTTTCTGTTTTTTCTAATAGTACCATCTCTGTAGAAATGCTGATTCAATTTCATAAGGAACCAGTATCTAGTTTCAAGATATTACTGAAATGCTGTTCTTGAAAAAGTCTTTTTAGATAATGCAAAAATAACATAAGTTGCGCTATACTAGCACACATCTGAATCGACAATGCAAGAAACACAATTTTAGTCTAATTCTGAATGGCAGCTGCTATTTATGACGCTGCTTTTTAAATGTAAATAACTGATCATATCCCCAGAAGTGAATGTTCTACTTCCCCAAGTTCTATTGAAATACCACTCCTATTTAAAAGCTGTATTTCTACAGCGTCACAATATTTTTTATTCTTATAGGTAAAGAATAAAATTCTTAGTCTGCAAAAGGAATGTCTTTCCTTCATATATGCTTAATAAAAAATGGTGGATTATGCCTTAAAATGAAGTAGGACAACAGAGGATAAAATCTATCATTTATTGCATTCCATTGTATACCAGGCATTGCACTAAGTATTTCATATGCATTGTCTAATTTAATCCTCGGAGCAACTTTATGTTGTAGATGTGATGATGTCTTCTCACGGATGAGGAAATGGAAACTAATTCTCTGGTGGCACCATTATGCAAGGGAGAATAGAGCACAGAAATGAAAGGAGGCCTGGAGGGGATGACATATAGCAAGTACAGATTTTTAATCGTGGATGACTTTGCTTTTAGTATAAAGGTTTTTATATGAGTTCAAGTAATTACATCCATGTTTAAGCAAATGTAATAAGTAAATTAGGCATTTCATTCTTTTAAAAAATATATTTGTAGAAACTATATCTTTTTATTCTGGTTTTACAAATAAGTATACAATTTGGGTACAAAGGATTGATGGAGTTTCTCAGCTAAGTAAAATTGTATTTTTAATATCTATTTCCCCAACATTGCCCATGTGCCTTTTTGAGAACACAACATACATAACTGAAGTCTGGTTAAAAAAAAAAAAAATTAGCCAGAATCTAAATTTCCAAGCATTTAGAAAGGCAGATGATCCAGGGGATAAAAATTGCTGCCTGAATTGCAAGGAGACTATCGGAAGTCACTACCAAAACAGGGGTCTGGAGATTACGACCACTGCTCTTTCTATGTTAAGGTCATTTACACCCCCTTTTATTCTCATGGGATTTAAAATAAATTTGGAATACTGAAATGCTTTTTCTCTAGAGAATAATATTTATATTTCATTCTACAGTATAAACGCTTCCTGGTAAGAACATAGTATGAGCTCTCCTTTTTTTTTTTTTTTAAGATTTTTATTTATTTATTTGACAGAGAGAGATCACAAGTAGGCAGAGAGGCAGGCAGAGAGAGTGAGAGGGAAGCAGGCTCCCTTCAGATGAGCTCTCCTTTTGACACAGAGTATCAAAGAATCTAAAACTTCTGTCTTAGATTTAAAATACCATTGTTTAAAAAGACACATTAAAGAGTTAATGGCTAACATTTATTTTTAAAAATAACTCTCTTCATAGGATCATTGTATACTAACAAATTCCCTAATAGATATTCACCCTTTACATGTCCCTAAAATTGGTGGTAGGGTTTTTGGGTTTTGGGTTTTTGGGTTTTTTTTAAGTTTTTAATCGGAAGTGTTGGAGCTATCCTTGCAGAGCTCTATAGAGCTCTGAGATTTAGGAAAATTTTGGTTTATATCTTTCTATATGACTTAACTTTTTAAAGTAGCTCACAAAATGTCTTAATAATAATGCAGGCATACCCAGAGCTCTTGCAGAGCTCTATAGAGCTCTGAGATTTAGGAAAATTTTGGTTTATATCTTTCTATATGACTTAACTTTTTAAAGTAGCTCACAAAATGTCTTAATAATAATGCAGGCATACCCAGAGCATCCACCTCATTTTTAAAAGAAAAACAGTAGATAAGCAAAATGAGCAAAAATAGCAAAAGTACCTCAGAAGATAACTGCTTACCTTTCCTGGTCCTGAGACACTGCAAATCAAACTGAGTTAAAAGAGAGAAACGACATTTTTGAAAACTTAAATAGCCATTGCTTTCTTTGGGCCTTTACTTGCTGCATCAGTTCTACAATTTAAATCTATCCAAACAGCAACAAATTAAAAATCAACAAATACTCAGAAATACATATCGACCTTTTTTTTTTTTCGATTTTATTTATTTATTTGACAGAGAGAGATCATAAGTAGGCAGAGAGGCAGTCAGAGAGAGGGGGAAGCAGCCCAATGCAGGGCTCGATCCCAGGACCCTGAGACCATGACCCTGAGACCGTGACCTGAGCCAAAGGCAGAAGGCAAAGGCTTATTAACCCACTGAGCCACCCAGGCACCCCACATACCGACCTTAATTCTAATTTGATTCACTTCCTTCATAGAAACCTTCATTTCACCTTCTCTGTTCTTTACTTGCTCTTGGCAGGTAGTGGTTCCCTTTCGTGACTATCTTTCTATTAATTTCTGGAATTTCTATTAATTAACTGGAAGAAATTCCTTTGGCCTAAGAACCCTGGCATGAGTGGGCCAAATGAAAAGGGTGCGGAAATACAAAAGGATTTACTTAGCAAGGGCCTAATGAAATCTGATAAACTTCTCTAAGAATTTCAGAATATTCTTTCATTAATTAAGATCAAATATGGATGCATTTGCACAGGGATTTCAAAGCTATGTTGAGTAAAGCAATGAAATTTTTTGATGTCTCCACAGATAAGGAAAATAATGTTGTAGTATAAAACAGGGAGGGTTTTCTTCTTAAGTTTTGTTTTGTCTTTTAAAATTTTTGTTTTAATGCCACCATATCACCTTGGGCAAATGAATCAAGTGAATAAATGTACAAATAATTGAATGAAGGTTACATGCAGCATGGGAAAGGAGTTTAATTATAACAAAGGCTTTTTAAAATATCAACTCTGTATCAGAGCTGAATGAAATTATTTTCTCCTAAGCTTAGTTTCTGAAAGACAGTATAGTATGTATCAGACATTGAACACTATATCCTAATTTTTTTTTTATGTACAAAATGTCTGTAATGAATGGGACCTTAACATATTGGAGATCTTGTTTTTAACTATGTAATTTATACACTGGGAATTTGACATAAAGAAAAAGATTCCAGTGTTGTAGTAGAACATCATTTTGAATGTCAAAAATCCTCAGAGGACTTGGTAACAAGAACGATTCAGTACAAAATATTCCATGTACTATGACATACAGAGAACTGTTCACTAATGAGAAGGAGAAAATAGTAAAAAATAAATGTAGGTGTGAGAACACTTGCTGGAATTGCCAGGGGGATAAAGGGAAACTGAGATCCATGTTACAGAAATGAATTAGAAGATGCTTGTCTAGAGGACCTTCCTATCAGAATTAACTTAAAATACCCACCTATGCTAGAATTGCTATCTTGCACCTAGCAGTTCACAGAATGCTTCAATGTTAAACAGTCTCAACATGAGATCAACATTTATGCCAGTAAGTATGCAAGTTCTGAAATAATCATTCTTAGCTGGCAAAATAAAGAACATTATCAGTTTAAATGAGAGAAGAAAAACTATTAGTAATTTAAATGTCATAAATAAGAATATATCAAGTCAATTAAATGATTATTGACCATATTTATTACAAAATGTACAGATTAGAAAATATTTCCATCATCAATACTTTACATGCCTAAATCCTTCTTCTAATATATAAATATATTTAATATATATTTGAATGTAAATATAAACATATTTATAGAAAGAACACATTTTTCCACAAACATTTCTATGAACCCTCACATCCTCGTCCCATAAAAAGCCATTTAAATACAATGTTATGTACTTGATACATTTAATGTTTTATATAGAAAAAACTGCACAGAGAAGAAAGTTCAGAATCAAAGGAGGACATTTTTGTGGATATGAAAAGTGATTTAACATAAAGTTAAAACTTTAAAACTTTAAAACTTTAAAACTTTAAAAGTTGACTGTCTAAAAATGTTTTTTTTTTAACCTTACAATCAAGATTCTTCACAATATTGTTTTTAGGGTGTATGTAATAAGTGATAAAATCTCTTAATTCTTAAGAACAATTCTCACGGGATATTTTTACTATCAAAGAGCAACTTCCAGATTCTTTTCCTGCTCCTACTCTTCTGATAGAATTTTTTTTTAAAGATTTTATTTATTTATTTGACAGACAGAGATCACAAGTAGGCAGAGAGGCAGGCAGAGAGAGGAGGCAGAAAGAAGAGGAAGCAGGCTCCCCATTGAGCAGATGACCCGATGCGGGGCTCGAACCCAGTACCCTGGGATCATGACCTGAGCTGAAAGCAGAGGCTTTAACCCACTGAGCCACCCAGGCACCCCTTCTGATAGAATTTTATAAGAAAATCATTCCTTTTCCTGTAGAGCTTTCCTTCCTTAATGAATTTCTGTTACAGATTTAAAACATTTTATCATATTTTTTATTTGTCAATTATTTGTCAGTATCTGACCATATGTACAAGATTGAGATAAGAATATATCATATGATCTCTCTGATACCAGGAATTTGGGGGGGCGGGTACAGGGACATGGGGGGAAGGGAGGGAAAAATGAAACAAGATGGGACTGAAGAGGGAGACAAACCATAAGAGACTCTTAATCTCCGGAAACAAACTAAGGGTTCCTGGAGGGGTGGGGAGGGATAGGGTGGCTGGGTGATGGACACGGGGGAGGGTATGTGCTATGGTAAGCACTGTGAATTGTGTAATACTGATGATTCACAGACCTGTACCCCTGAAACAAATAATACATTACAGGATAATAAAAAAAAAAAAGTAGTAGTATGATTTAATATAATCTGAAAGACAACATTAACTCAAGATATACTGGGTTACTGAGTATGATATATATATATTTTTTCACATACACTACACACTCTCTTCCTCTCTCTCGCTCTCTCTACTGGTGAATGAACCAATCCAGAATTTCAGATGCCAAAGTCTATCTGCCGCCCCATTGGAAGTTTCAGCCATGCTCCCAGGAGTGGGGGGTTGAGGAGAAAAAGGGTGTCACCTTAATCTTCATTCATTTTCACTTTTATTCAGTTAATTCATAATGTGAGTGAAACCTGTATTTTAAAAAAGAAAGGAACAGAGTAGCCTATTCACTCTCTCTAGGTGTATGCAAACCACTCGAAACCAATTAGGTGTCAACAGAATTGTTAATTATCCTGGGGTCACCACCTTTTGTGAAGCCTTTCAGAGTAAAACGGAGGTGTGGCTTAGGTCACAGCAGGTTCAAACAGCCCTCTAATTGACACATCTTATACTCAGCAGTTGGGTTGGCTAGAGAGGTTCACATTTGCTTTTCTTCCGCAGAAGAAAATGGATGGACTATTACATTTGCTAATCATTTCTTTATGAAGCAAATACTTACTGATTCTCTGGTTTGAGCTCCAGGACTTGGCAATCCCATGGTAAACAAGGACAGGCACTGCCTCATGAAGCTTACATTCTCTTTCATGAGAAAATGCCATCACTTCCCAAATTACAAGTAATTAACTAAGCAGAACTAATTGTAGAATATGTCTGAAGCTTTTGAAGCTATCTTGCTTTGTTTCCCATTTCTGTACACCAGAAGGAGGTGGTCCACTGTTACTTGGGCTAAAGAATTAACAAACTCCTCATGAGGATGGCCCACACCACCAGTAAGAAACCAGCTTTCTTCATCTACATTCCCAAATTCCCCTTTGAAGGAGCCACCACCAATGCCTTCCTATTACCACTATCCCAAAATGGAATGTGGATTTCACAGGAACCTATACTTTTGCATAGAATCAGTCAAGAATTCTTGGATATACTTGAAGTACCCTTACAAATTTTAATATGCTGTGTAGAAAATATCTTAAATCAGGAGCCAAAAGCTCTGGGTTCTGATTCCTGTTCTTGCACTTAACAGCTAACGGATAATAGGTAAGTTTTAAACTTCTCTTTCATTTCCCTCATAAAATAGGGATAATACTATCTCTTGTTTACTTAACAATGTTAACATATGGCTTAAGGATATATATGAAATTAATTTGAAAATTAAACAATAGTACACAAATACAAAGCATTTAAAAATTACCTTTCTTTCATTCTCAAAAACTGGAAATAACAATGCTTATAATCTTCCCAGCATAACTGTTCAGCTAACACAGTAGTTCTCAAAGTGTGGTCCAGAAACCCTTGTTGGCTCTCCATCCCCTGTAGGGAACCATGCGGTTAAAACTATTTTGAA
The DNA here is from genome assembly GCF_922984935.1 of Meles meles. Taxonomy (NCBI): domain Eukaryota; kingdom Metazoa; phylum Chordata; class Mammalia; order Carnivora; family Mustelidae; genus Meles; species Meles meles. The sequence continues at coordinate 132,688,389 of NC_060069.1, read as the reverse complement.
AATAACACACTAAGAGTTGTTTATCTTATTCACTCATTCACTCATGAGCATATAGTAGATTTTTCTAGAAACTATCTGACACATGATATCACAACAAATTAAGTGCAGAGAAGATGATAATCCAGACAGTGTCTTTTTTAAGCCAGCTATTAAAGAACTTCTCCAAATATTAAAAATTCCATTCTTCTCAGGAATTTTTTCTTTTGGAAAATCATTTAAAATTATTTAAAGTAATAAAAACGTAATGATTTTATTATTTATTTATGTTTATATTAACATGTCATAAATTTATTAGTTATTTTGAATGAAATACTATTTTTTAAATTTCTCAATTTAAATTTCTAAGAGAGTTATTATTGATAACTATAACCTACATAAACATAAACTCCTTGGGATCCTCCACAGTTTTTAAGAGTCAAAATTGTCATGAAACAGAGAAGTTAGAAGACTGCCTAGCTAAAATAATACATGAAAAGGAGCTTTGTAACTGTGGAGCATGACATACATAAAAAATTGTTGAAGAAATCGTTGCATTAGAATTAAGTAGGACATTTGTGAACTGACCTGTATAATTTACTAGCTCTTTCCTACTTTGTGTTCCAAACAACCTATTTCAGTACAAAAGTTTCTAATACACCTGTTCTTAAATAGGAGTCTGCTGACATATTTATGCGTATTTAAAAACTAATGCGACAACTTTAAATAATGGCAGAAGAGTATAAATGAAGATCATGTCTCCATAACTAACCCAAGTCTACTGCAGTATTTAGAATGTTAAGACTACCAGTATCCCAACACTCTGTCCGGGGAAAATGCCATATTTCTGGCAAGTAAATTCCTGTCAGACACTGAAAGAAGCTAAAGGTTGAAGAATGGAGGTATTTATTCCCTGTCCCTCCTTCTCTGGAAGCTTGGGAACATTGAGCTAGCAAACTGCCTACTCATACCTAGGGCTGTGAATCCTAAAACAATAAAGCAAAGTCACAAAGAGAGACTGAACACTCCTAACAGTGAAGGCGGGGTTGAGAATCCAGCTGAATGCTAGTGCCTGTATTAGTGGTGTGAGCTGCGGTGGTACTAAGTATTCAATAATAATAGCTTCATTTATTTTTTAAGATTTTTTTATTTATTTGATAGAGAGACAGACAGAGTCAGCAAGACCAGGAGCAGGAGGAAAGGTCAGAGGGGGAGAGAGAAGCAGACTCCTCACCGAGCAGGGAGCCCAATGTGGGGCTCAATTCCAGGAAACCTGAGCTGAAGGCAGACGCTTAACCAACTGAGCCACCCAGGTGCCCCTAGCAATAGTAGCTTTAATGTCAAAATACATGATCCTGGCTCTGTCGTCATTGGCCTAGCCTCCTTTGGTTCAAGTCCAAATGCTGATTCCGATTCTATAGCTTTTCTGTAGATGCTACAAGTTACTTTATACCCAACTATTTAACTTATTTCCTGCTTACTCAGCCAGGATTGGTTTCTTGTGGTTTGCCACCCTGAACCCTACAAATTCTAGTTACTCAGATAGATCTGGGCATTTCATTTTAGTCTGCTATGTACAAGCTGTGTAAACAGGCAAATTATTTCACATACTACTACTACTATGAGTAATAACTGTCTCTTTGGTCTCAGTTAAGTCATCTGTATGTTGGGAATTCTGTTGTGAGGATCAAGTAAAATAATGCACAAAAACTCAGCACAATGTCTGTGCCGGCAATGGATTTGAGATATGGTCATTTAAAAGACCACTTCAGAAATAAACTGACTTTAAGACTCATGTGGGTGAATACAGACAACAGGGCATCATACTTGCATTATCTTAAGATTTCCTTTCCTGAGGGTACATGCAGAGTTTAATAAAAAAAATAACCAATGGCTCTTCAACTAGATTTCTGATTCCTTTAACCCACTTCTGTTGACATATCAAATCCTTGTTTCTCCTTTCTGATTAGAACTCATTCTAATATTGTTTCTCTAAGCAGTGCTGTTGCTTCTTTGGGTAGGACAAGTCTTTTTTGTACAGGATCATCCCAAGCATAGCAGGAATTTATCATCACTGACACTTGCCCACTAACTCCCAGTAGATCTTGAAACTTAACAACAACCCAAAATATCTGTAGGGGACAGTTCTGGCCTCGGTAGAGAATGATCGTTAAGTCTTGTTGCTCCACAGGATAGTCACGCAGTGACCTATTCTAATATATTTTTAAGGGGCGCCTGGGTGGCTCAGTGGGTTAAGCCTCTGCCTTTGGCTCCAGTCATGGTCTCAGGGTCCTGGGATCAAGCCCCGCACAGGGCTCTCTGCTCAGAGGGGAGCCGCTCCCCCACCACCTGTCTCTATGCCTACTTGCAATCTCTGTCAAATAAATAAATAAAATACTTTAAAAAAATAATAATAATGATATATTTTTAAATAATTAGGTATGAATAAAAGAACATATTTCATATAATAATGTTCCCAGACTGAAAATTAGTATGTTGCAGAACCAAATACTAAAATTCAAAATGACCTCAGCAAATTAAATGGGCTGAGAAATAAAAAGGGATTCAATATACTATATATATGTTTAAAATCACTAAAGGAAAACATATTTATAAACTGTAAGAGACTGTGACAACATAATAGTCCAGTTTTTCTCTGAAGTCGACGTGCCTCTGAATTGTCTGAGCTTAATATAAAGATAGGGGCTAAACTGCATTCCAGAATTACCAGATTGGAATCCCAGTAATGAGGGCAGTGCATGTATATTTTTACATCAAAGCATATTGCTTGTAAATGTACATGGCTTTAAAATTAGTGGACTTTACAGGTTTGACTCATTCAACATAAATAATAAACAGGTTCTATAACACAATTCATTAGCACCTACTGTGTGACCGGCACTGTACTATGTACCAGGGATGCACAGATAAATAAGATACAGCACTGAAATCCAAAGGTTCACTAATTAATTAATACACAGTAATATGATAACAGTTTCAAAAACTGCAAAAAAGGAAAGGGATTTAGTAAATACAAAACAATAACAGGAAGTACTTCCTAGAGGACTAGATAAAGTTTGATGAGAGACAAATAAGAATTAATGTGGCAGGGACGCCTGGGTGGCTCAGTTGGTTGAGCGGCTGCCTTCGGCTCAGGCCATGATCTCAGCATCCTGGGATCGAGTCCCACATCAGGCTCCTTGCTCAGCAGGGAGCCTGCTTCTCCCTTTGCCTCTGCCTGCCACTCTGTCTGCCTGTGCTCACTCTCTAGTGTGCTCGCTCTCTGTCAAATAAATAAATAAAATCTTTAAAAAAAAAAAAAGAAGAATTAACGTGGCAGAACATGGAGGCCCTCCGCTCTTTACACAAAACACTGCTGTGGTATACATAGGGAACAACTGACTGGGCAATTATAAAAGAATAGCATCTGTACTGGTCAGGAGATTAGAGGCTAAAATAAATGAATGTACTATTCATTCACTTGTTTTGACCAAATTAACTGATTACTTAACTGAAAGAAAAAATTTTAAATTAAAATGCGTAACTTAAAAATGCAAGCAGGTATAGCAGAAACAATATTATAACTGACAGGGGCTTATTCAGTTATGAAAGCAATACTGGATTTCCTTAGAAAATTATTGCATATTTACCCAGTGAACTATATTGCAGTATTCTTTCCTTCCTTCCTTCCTTCCTTCCCTCGCTCCCCCCTCGCTTCTTACTGTCCAACCATCTGTCCTTTTTTCTTCCCCTTTCCATGTCAGCTTACAGTATCACATTATAAAATAGAAAGTAATTACAATCCAAGTTAGAAAGGAAGCAGTGTTGCAAGAGATTGAAATTTTATTTAAAAAGCATGGAAAGATAGATATATAGTATATAATTATACTTTTAACTGTAGTCTGTCCCCTAATGTGCAAAAACTGTTCCCTTCATAACTGCCAAATCACCACTACTTCAGACTTTTCCATAAGTTACAAACACTCTGTTTTGCATGCAGTTGTCAATCTAAAAAACACGTAGGTGAATTATATAATAGACAAAATTTCATGTTTTTTTTCCCCCCAATCTATTATTTTTTGTCAAAGGTTAGGAAGAATGGTGCCATGCTGAAGCGGGAGAGCTAGGTTCTTGTCTCACAGAGTCAAAGAATGAAATTTTCGGGGGGCGCCTGGGTGGCTCAGTGGGTTAAGCCTCTGCCTTCCGCTCAGGTCATGGCCTCAGGGTCCTGAGATAGAGCCCTGAGGTGGGCTCTTTGCTCAGCAGGGGGCCTGCTTCCCCCCCCCCCCCCACCTCTCTCTGCCTCCCTCTCTGCCTACTTGTGATCTCTCTGTCAAATAAATAAATAAAATCTTAAAAAAAAAAAAAAGAATGAAATTTTCTGGACAAAGGAGAGTGAGTAACGCAATAGAAGTCCATTAAGCAAGAATACAGATAAAGCCCTCAGGAGTAAAAGGGGTCCCAACAGAGTTGCCACTGAGGGCCTTTAAAGTTGGTCTTTTATTTTAAGAAAACCAGGGAACTTAAAATCTTTTAACATCTCTATTGCTATCACCATTGAGCAAGGACTAGTGATAATACCTTCAATGGCTTACTTCCTTTTTAGGATCTGGTAATTCTTTATAGGTCATAGGTGATTATCATAAGAAAAGACACCCACCCCCACACACAAACCTAGGGCAGGGTGGTCTGGTTTTTCCCTTATCCCTGGTTTCCCCACACCCGCCACATTTTTCAGATTTCCGTGAGCCTGATCACAGAGCCCCTATCTCTCCCTACCTAGCTCCACCTGTCCCTCATTCAGTGTAATATATATAGTATATAGCATCACACATTTATGTTGAGACCGCATATCTTATGGGGGATATAATAAAAGTAATGGAAACATTCCTCCAGAAAAACGCATGTAATAACAGAAATTAGAAATGACATTCAGAGGTTCACAAATGACTTGGTATTAGGAAGCATCACAGTAGGAAAGAACATGGGCGCTGGCTTCCTCTAGGAATGAAGTCCAGAACTATCTGCCTGACCCTATGGTCATACAAGTTACTTGTTCTGTTTCAGTTCTCTCATCTGTTAAACTGAATCATAACTGCATCAATCTGATGAGACCATTGTGGGGATTAAATGAGATAATCGAAATGAAGCACTTTGAGCAATGCTAGGCAGAGAGTACGATCTCATCATCATCATCTCTGTCATAATAAATTATAACTATTATCTACAAAATGGGGCTAAAATCATCATTATCCTGTACAGTTGTGAAAGAGTAAATGAGACAAAGTGTGTAAAATCTATGGTTCTTCATAGTAAGCACTCAGTAGATATCAGGTATTGTTATTATGCTTTTACTACTATTTTCTATTTGCTGTATAGCTCTTTGTTCCTATTTTTTATATTTCACTTTTCCCTGCCTTTCGTAAAAGGTTTTAATTAACCATTTTTAAGTGATTCTATTTTCTCTCCTTTCTCAGCATATTAAACTTTTTTTTTATTTGATTGCCCTAAAATTTACAATATACACTTAAAACTCATGCAAATTCACTTTTAAAAAACATTATACTGCTTCACAAATAGTGTGAGGACCTTATAATAACAAAACAATCCTAATTCCACTTTCTTATTCCTGGTATCATTGCTGTTATTCATTTCACTTATACCTAAACGTGTGTGTCTATAATTAAATGTTGTTGTTAATATTTTGAACAAACGTCTGTTAGATCAATTAAGAATAAGAAAAATTGAAGCTTTTTAAAAAAAAAAAAAGTTCACTTATTTATTGCAGTGATCTCTACACCCAACATGGAGCTCAAACTCATGATCCCCAAGATCAAGAGTCACATGCTCTTCCAACTGAGCCAGCCCGGTGCCTCAGGTAAAACTGAAGTTTTTATATTACGTTCACCAATTGCTTTTCCAATGCTGTTCCTTAATTTACATAGACCTGAATTTCTGACCTATATCATTTCCTTCTCACTGAAGAGCTATAATGTTTCTTATAAGGGAGGTCTACTGGTAACAAATTCCCTCAACTTCTGTTTATCTCAAGATGTCTTTATTCTTCCTTTACTTTTGAAGGATAATTTTATAATACACAGAATGTTCCACAAATAAGCGAAACCATATGATAATTGATTCTGCTTGACTTATTTCACTCAGCATAATCTCCTCCAGTCCCGTCTATGTTGATACAAAAGTTGCGTATTCATCCTTTCTGATGGAGGCATAATACTCCATAGTATATGAACCACATCTTCCTTATCCATTCGTCCATTGAAGGGCATCTTGGTTCTTTCCACAGTTTGGCGACTGTGGGCATTGCTGCTATGAACATTGGGGTACAGATGGCCCTTCTTTTCATTACATCAGTATCTTTGGGGTAAATACCCAGTAGTGCAATTGCAGGGTCATAGGAAGCTCTATTTTTAATTTCTTAAGAAATCTCCACACTATTTTCCAAAGTGGCTGCACCTACTTGCATTCCCACCAACAGTGTAAGAGGGTTCCCCTTTCTCCACATCCTCTCCAACAAACGTTGTTTACTGTCTTGTTAATTTTGGCCATTCTATCTGGTGTAAGGTGGTATCTCAATGTGGTTTTGATTTGAATCTCCCTGATGGTCAGTGATAATGAACATTTTTTCATTTGTCTGTTAGTCATTTGTATGCCTTCTTTGGAGAAGTGTCTGTTCATGTCTTCTGTCCGTTTTCTGACAAGATTATCTGTTTTGTGTGTGTTGAGTTTGAGTTCTTTATAGATCCTGGATATCAGCCCTTTGTCTGTACTATCATTTGCGAATATCTTCTCCCATTCCCTGGGTTACCTCTTTGTTTTGTTCACTATTTCCTTTGCTGTGCAGAAGCTTTTGATCTTGATGAAGTCCCAAAAATTCATTTTCGCTTTTGTTTCCTTTGCCTTTGGATATACATCTTAAGAGAAGTTGCTGTGCCCAATGTTGAAGAGGTTACTGCCTATGTTCTCCTCTAGGATTCTGATGGATTCCTGCCTCACGTTGAGATCTTTTATCCATTTTGAGTTTATCTTTGTGTATGGTGTAAGAGAATGGTTGAGTTTCATTCTTCTACACATAGCTGTCCAATTTTCCCAGCACCATTTATTGAAGAGACTGTCTTTTTTCCACTGTATATTTTTTCCTGCTTTGTCGAAGATTATTTGACCATGGAGTTGAGGGTCCATATTTAGGTTCTCTATTCTGTTCCACTGGTCTATGTGTCTGTTTTTGTGCCAGTACCGTGCTCTCTTGGTGATCACAGCTTTGTAGTAAAGCTTGAAATCAGGCAACATGATGCCCCCAGTTTTGTTTTTCTTTTTCAACATTTCCTTAGCAATTCGGGGTCTCTTCTGATTCCATACAAATTTTAGGATTGTTTGCTCCAGCTATCTGAAAAATGCTGATGGAATTTTGATCGTGACGGCACTGAAAGTATTGATGGCTCTAGGCGGTATAGACATTTTATTTTATTTTTTATTCTTTTAAAGATTTATGTATGTATGTATGTATGTATGTATGTATATATTTGACAGAGAGAGATTACAAGTAGGCAGAGAGGCAGGCAGAGAGAGGAGGAAGCTGACTCCCCGCTGAGCAGAGAGTCAATGTGGGGCTCGATCCCAGGACCCTGGGATCATGACCTGAGCCAAAGGCAGAGGCTTTAACCCACTGAGCCACCCAGGCGTGCCCAGTATAGACATTTTAACAATGTTTATTCTACTGATCCATGAGCATGGAATGGTCTTCCATCTTTTTGTGTCTTCTTCAATTTCTTTCATGAGTGTTCTGTAGTTCCTTGAGTACAGATCCTTTACCTGTTTGGTTAGGTTTATTCCCAGATATCTTATGGTTCTTGGTGCTATAGTAAATGGAATTGATTCTCTAATTTCCCTTTCTGTATTTTCATTGTTAGTGTATAAGAAAGCAACTGATTTCTGTACACTGATTTTGTATCCTGCCACATTACTGAATTGCTGCATGAGTTCTAGTAGTTTGCGGGTGAGTCTTTTGGATTTTCCATATAAAGTATCATGTCATCTGCGAAGAGAGAGACTTTGACTTCTTCATTGCCAATTTGAATACCTTTTATTTCTCTTTGTTGTCTGATTGCTATCGCTGACTTCTAGTACTATGTTGAATAAGAGTGGTGAGAGTGGACCTCCTTGTTGTGTTCCTGATCTCAAAGGGAAGGCTGTCAGCTTTTTCCCATTGAGTGTGATATTCAGTGTGGGTTTTTCATAGATAGATTTTATGAAGTTGAGGAATGTTCCCTCTATCCCTATACTTTGAAGCGTTTTAATCAGAAACGGATGCTGGATCTTGTCAAATGCTTTTTCTGCATCAATTGAGGGGACCATGTGGTTTTTCTCTCTTCTCTTATTGAATTGTTCTAGCACATTGATTGATTTGCGAATCCCTTGCAACCCAGGGATAAATCCCACCTGGTCATGGTGGATAATCTTTTTAATGTGCTGCTGGATCCTGTTTGCTAGGATCTTGTTGAGAATCTTAGCATCGATATTCATCAGGGATATTGGTCTGAAATTCTATTTTTTGGTGGGCTCTTTGCCTGGTTTGGGTGAGTGGATCTTTTTCTTTCAAAGTTTTAAATATTTTATTACATTCTCTTTCTGTTTGCATGGTTCCCAAGAAGTCTGATGTAATTCGTGCCTTTGTTCCTTTATAGGTAAAGTATTACTCTTCTTTAGCTTCTTTCAATGTTCTTTTCTTTATCTTTGATTTGCCTAAGCATAGTTTGTTTGTTTGTGTTTTGTTGTTGTTTTCATTTACCCTGCTTGATGTTCTCTGAACAATTTTGTGTCTGACATTCATTTGGAGAAATTTTCAGTCATTGCTTCTTCAAATACTTCTGTCTTTCTCCCCCCTCTGGCTTTTCCATTAATCAGATGTATTAGTAAGAATTCCCCTGAGAAACAGAACCAATAGATAGAGAGGAGGACTTGACTCATGGAATTGTGCAGGCTGAGAAGTTCCACAATCTACCCTCTGTAAACTGGAGACCCAGGGAGGTCAATGTTGTAGTTTTCAGTCTGAGTCTAAGGGGCTGAGAACTAGGAGGGCTGATGATTCAAGTCTCATTCCACAGACAGGAGATGACCCATGTCCCAGAAGAAGCCAGGCACAGAGGGTAAATTCTCCTTTCCTCTGCCTTTTTGGTCTATTTAGGCCTTCAAGGATTGGGCGCTTTCTGCCCACACTGGAGAGGGTCATCATCTGCTTCACTTCATTCAGATGTTAATTTCAGCCAGAAGCACTCACAGACACACTTAGAAACAATGTTTTAGTCAAATGCCTGGATACCAGTCAAGTTGATACATAAATCCACTCAAGTGGATACATAAAATCCTCCATCCTGGTGTATATTTTACCTTTCATAGTTGTCCCATGGTTCTTGGCCATTCTTTCCTGGTATTTTTTTTTTTTTTTTTTTTTTTTAGTCTTTCTCTTTTCTTTTCTTTTGGAAGCTTCCATTGAAATATCATGAAGCTCAGAGATTCTTTTTTTCTTTTTTAAGATTTTCTTTATTTATTTGACAGAGATCATAAGTAGGTGGAAAAGCAGGCAGAGAGAGAAAGGAGGAAGCAGGTTCCCCGCCAAGCAGAGCCCCGATGCAGGGCTTGATCCCAGGACCCTGAAATCATGACCTGAGCTGAAGGCAGAGGCTTTAAGCCACTGAGCCACCAACGCGCCCCAATGAAGCTCAGAGATTCTTTCCGTCAGCTGTATCCAGTCTACTTTGAGTCCATCATAAGCATTCTTTGTTTTCGTTAGTGTGTTTTATCTCTCGTATTTCTTTTGTTATTCTTTCTTCCAACTTTCAAATCTCTGTTACTTTGCCCATATGTTCTTGCACAGTGTCTACTTTATCCATTAGACCCCTTACCATCATTACAGAACCCTAACATTAATTACAGGGTGTTTTTTAAATTTTCTGGTCTGATAATTTAATATTCCTGCCATATTTGAGTCTGATTCTGATCTGATACTTTCTCTATCTCTCCAAACTGTTTTTTGTTTGTTTTTCACTTTGGGCTTTGTTTTGCCTTTTATATGCCCTATTTTTCTTATAAGCCAGATATGGTATACTAGGTAAAAGGAACTCCTGTAAGTAGATTTTAAGTAATGTGGTGGTGAAGGGGGGGTAGGAGAAGTATTTTGTAATCTTATAATTAGGTTCTAGGCCATTAGTCAGCCTGTGTCTCTGTATTTCCCCATTTTTCCTCTCCACAGGTAGAACAGGATGGCTCAAGGGGCCTGGGGTTGGGTATTTCCCTTTCCTCAGGGCAGTTAAGCTCTGATAGAACCCCAATAATTTAGGCTCTGACAAAGCAGTCTCTCTTGACTGCAAGTCTTTTTAAGAAGAATAGAATGCTCTGACAGATTTCAAATTGGTTCTTTGTCCCCTCCTCCTGCTGGAGGCAAAAGGGCATTTTTCTCCAATAATTACTCAGAACCTGATAGGGCTCCTGGAGGCAAAATTCAGAAAACCGTGTGGACCCCTTAGGACAAAGTCCCCCTGGAGTTTTTAACCTCTAGACTTATGTTCATAGAGTCTCTGCAATTTGCCAACTACAGCTCATGGTGTTTTTTTGTTTGTTTGTTTTTTGTTGTTGTTGTTGTTGTTTACTCTGACACTAGTTCCCACAGAGGCTTCTACTCCTCGGTTTCTGCTCTGGTAAGTTGTGATTCTATCTGCCTGTCTCTCCAACTCTCTACAAGGCAGTTTGCCCTGTAACATCACTTACCTGATAGATCTAAGAAGAGTTATTCATTTTTTTCAGTTTGTTGGCCTTTTACTTGTTAGGACAGAGTAACGACTTCCAAGTTCCCTATGTGCTCAACTGGAAACCCCCTATGGTTTTTACTGTGATTTTACTGTGAAACATTACCACTTGTATGTTGTCCCTGCATTTTCTCCAGAAATATCCAGAACTGCCATTGCCATTTCTAGAATTTGCAAAACTCTTTTTTTCCTAACCATGCTATTTTTTCATTATATTGAATACCATAAAAATACTACTAATAACAGAAAAATGCTACAAATATGGCCCATTTTCCCCCCAAAGACTTATCAAAGTGAAAAAAAGAAATCTATGTACTTAATAACCATTTCTTCTCATTCATAGGCATGAAATACTTTCCATTTCTTTAAATGCTATACCTACCTATACATAGGCACTATGATTAAATTAGTTCTACTCTCGACTATTTTTGAAAGCCATTTGTTAAAAAGAGGAAAACTAAACTGTGAAACTAAAATCTCTGGAGGTACACAGGGTTTAATGCAAGTAATGTAGAATATTAATGTATTTAAATTTCACTAGTCTATGAGAGTAATTTCATAGTGACATAATATATAATTTCAGTTGACTTTAGCAAAGCAGTTTTGTCTTTCATTTTTTGTCCATTTTGTGTGTTTGTAGCTTAACTGTCCTGCACATAGACATCATCTTAATCTCTCTATTTTAAAATATTCAGACACCTGCAACAAACGCAGTCATAAAGCTCTTTTATATCAAGTTATTCATCCCTCAGCTTGTTTTCATTATAGGTCTATTGGAAGATTTCCACCCTCAGCCCTATTCTCCTAGCAGTTAATTAATTATTCTTGCTATTGAAATGCACTATATGGTCTCTATGAATTAGGGGATGTCAAATATTGTAGTTTGCTTAGAGTAGCTGGGATTCAATTGTTTTTTTTTTTAATTCCTACTATTTCATACTTGCTGTGATTTAGAAGAATTGCTGATGCATCAATTAATGCAAATTGTGTAAAGGCTTCTATAATTTAGGCTTAAAATGCCAGATCCAGCCATGGAGCTTTGTATTTTCATGAGCTGCTACTTAAAATACGGGGTTCAGTTTTCATTTACCTAATGTTCCCCAGTAATAAAGACGTGTCTATTAAGGACATCTGTTACAATTTGGTAACCTCTAATTTTAATGGGAAATAATAGAGTTCATGTCTGTAAGATTAGAGGTTATGGACTAGGTCTTTACACTGGTTTGGCGTCCTGGATATAATGTTCTGCCAGCCAACCTAATATATTCACAAAAGGCCCAAAGTCTTGGTTCTGCAGGCCAAAAAAAGAAAAAGAAAAAGAAAAAAAACAAAAAAACTTTTTCTATCTTGTCACTTTCCTCATTGCCTTGTCGAAAATCTGTCACCACCTGCTAGAAAATAATATTTTGTTTCTCTTTTTTAAAAGCCCAGGAAGAGACAAGAAACCAGTGAATAATTACACAGTAAAATGTACTCTGCCAACTGACGCCAAGGGGGAGAAAAGGAGGGGGGAGAAGAGAAGAGATGAGTCTCTAAAGGTCTGCCTATTCCCCAGAGCACCCACAGGAGCCCTATGACCTCCCACCATATTTGCGTCTCAGATATTTTTTCTCTCTGCTGGGGGTGGATGATGGGGTGAGGAAGGGGCAAAACCTTTCCCTTCTTTTCCTGCTCACTCTTGAACAGACAACATGTAGATAGTAAAGGGAATGTATCTGAGAACACAATTATACCTGCCAACTTCAGCAACTGTAACAATGAAATCTTCTTTTTCTCTTTATTGAAGCCAAACTTCAGCATTCCTTTTGAATACAAGTCCTTAATGGCATTTATGACTCTCACGGGTATTTATTTTAGCGGAATATCTTGCATTTGCTATGCCAAGAACAATCCCAAGTAAAAAAGATTCCTGTCACTTTATTCAAGCTTCAACAAAAAGCAACCAAGCCAGTAAATCACTAAATGGAACTACCAACTTCCTTTGACATGCATGAATAATGCCTTAGCAGTCAGCTCACCGGAAAGATTAGAATGGGAGTAAATACAGCCCTGTAAATGTATGCCTACGCAAGCTGAGCCCAGAACTCTATCAAAATCAATTTCTCCCCTTTGACATCTGAGTATTTTGAAATGTTCTAACAGGAAGCAACAGAATCAAATTTCTTTCCAACTTGCTTTCAGCAGAAAGGAAAAGTATGATAACCAAACTCACCAGGTTTTAACTATCACTGAAAGTCTGACATTAACTTGAAGCTACTTTGATGGAGAGAGAAAAAGATGAAGGCAAACACTGGGTGTTGTACAATGAAACAGACAACAATTGAAAAAGTCATGTTTCACAAAAATACACTTTTTTCAATTGTTGTGTAAAGCTGGAAACATCCTTGACCCAGTACTGGAGTATAAGATGGAAAGGTAAGTTGCCCGCGCAGATTACCTTAAGTAAAATAGTGACAAGATAATGGGATTTTCAATATGGAGAAAAGTTGATGAGTGTATTTTATAATGGTCATTCCTCTAATAACAGTCCTTATCTACAAACTCATTCCTCAAAACCATTAGAAAATCCCATGTACACACCACTCTATGTGCTTTACATCCCTTTGGAAGTAAACAATGTCATTTAATATATTCTTCCTCCTTTTAGTCACCCTGTGATTTCAGTTACCTTTTCTCTCTAAATATAATAAACTGAGTTGTCATTATATGTTGTCAATGTACAAATGACCACCTTTTATACTTCTAAATGAAAATCCCACTTTGTATTCCTCAAAAAATATTTTTATCTTAAAAAAAAATTGTATCTTAAGTTGATTACCCCTACCAAAATGACAAAAACTTTCAGATTCTAGAGAAGAAATAAGATGATTTTTTTTCTGGCCTAGCTAATCACATACACTTTTGTTGGATTTTCAAGTAGGTTAAATCATCTTAAAGTATTATTAAACCTTCAAACAATCCTGTGTTTTGCTGAGTTTGTTTCAAAATGATTTAATAGTAATAATAACTAGGGTTTTCATATTTTACTAATTAACATTTTTATCTTGGATGTTTGGAAGACTTGACCTATTTTTTTTAATGTTAATAATGTAGAACTTAAAAATTAAAAATAAATAAGAAAGCTAAGACATCCTTTTTTCAGGCTCATGCGGCTCTTTTGGTGATTTATAGATTAATCAATCATCAATGGGATTAAAGGCCATTTACACTAAACAAATTGCTTATGGCTGCAGCAAATTGTGTTTTGAGATTTAGTGATAGGGACTATAAATTGCCAGTCATGTTATTAGACACATAAATCAGAAGTTACTGAAAATTGATTAGCTGACTCCAATTTTTCTGAACACATTGTTACTCCACCTTATTATTTTTCTTTCCCAGGTCAAAACAGTTCAACCCCATGACTGAGTGAAGGAATGTGCATTTCTATACCTAAGGCTAATACTCAGGGGTTTGCAATTTTGTTTTTCATTTCTACAAATGTCCCATAAAATCAAGAAAACTAGATTTCTGCCTTTGTGTGAATACTGCAATGTTGTTATTGTTTTTCTATTTACTATCTGAGTATAATTATCCCAGATACGGAAACTAATATATTTTAATAAAATAACTATAAAATATTTCCTGTGTTTAATGGTGGATCTATGTTATAATAAATCCAAACTAAACAGTCTCTCCCTCCTTCTTTGGCACTTTCCTGAGATCCTAAATATATGTTTTTAAGAATTGAGAAATCACACAAAAGAAAGGCATGCCTTATATATATTTGTGTCATTATGATGGACTTTATGATAATCATTAAAATGATAACATAGCATTTGTTTCTCAAAGTGTATACAAACTATTTGCTTTCTAGATAAATAACTGGTTTAGGAGAATATTTTGGATGCAAACTTTGAGTTCTGAGTTAGTATGCTTGTTTCCTTGACACTTTTCTCTTCCAAGAGCAATACATCTCATACAAAGTTTCTAGAATATTCTTGCATCTAGCTCTCATTTTATTATTTCCCTACTAGAAATTTTCAATAGTTCTTCAATTATCTACAGTATAAATCTCAAGAATTCCATTTGCTCAAACTAGTTTTCATAAACCTTATCATCCACTCAATTCCAAATAAGGTTTACCACCCGAACACTCTCCTCTTTAGTCACTACTGCTACCTCTACTTCTTGCAATGGTGTTTCTGCACCTCTACCTATTACCACCATGCCCACCCTTCAGAGCCCAGCTCAACAACGATCTTCTCCAGAAATTATGCCCCATCACCTTGGGAAGTACTTTAAATTGAATCAGCTCATTTCCTTTAATTTGGCTTCTATTAGTGGACTTTCCTGTCGTACTCCACTTTTTAAACTGCAAATTGTATGTGCCTTTCTATATCTACAACAGACATAATGTAATAAGAAATTGTTGGTAAGAGCTTTTGATCACAGCATTCCATAGACAATGTACTTTATAAAACAAGTGTCAGGAGCAAATCACTTGGTAGCAATCTATAATACACAATTATCAAATGATTTAACCTAAAAACAAACATACCTACAAATTACAAATGCATTCTAAATATATTACAAAATTTCTTATCCTTATCAAGCAGCATAAATTTAAGAACTTGATAACAAAGCAAGAAACTGACAAGAGGAAAGGGATGCTCTTTCTTTCCTAACAGCCCATTACTGAGCTGCACTGGCGGGCAGTACAGATAAGAAGTTAGGATGACACCCTTTGGAGTTACAGAAACCTGGTTACAAAATTTAGCTATTGCCTTCCAGCTATGTTACAATGGAGGACAGTTGTTATTTGATGCATGTAATGATTCACAGCCTACAATTTGCAAAAGACTGATGTAAAATCATAACATATTTCATTAATTTTCCAAATGTATCAAAAGCTCATGCTCCCAAAGAAATACACAATTCGAAGCAAAGACGTAGAACAGAATGTTAGCACTGTTTCTTATATATTCACTGTGCACTTAATCATAAATGTCACGGCTTATGCTTAAACATGCAAGCTGAAGTTTAGAGCAGAAATATACATCCAACTAATTCTGTCAGAAATGTAAATATCAGAGAATTATTTCAACATCTGGGAAGAGGAAGGATTCTTACTTATCTCTTTTTTTGTTTTGACTTTTAGTGTTAGTTTTTACAAGTATTTTAATCTGAACTCTCCCTTTGAGTACACAGAACTCTGCAAATGAAACATCCAACTTCATTTATCCTTAAACATTTGGGGGTGGAAAGACAGAGAGAGGGACTGAGAGAGAGGAGGGGCAGAGGGAGAGAGAGTATCTTAAGTAGGCTCCATGCCCAGTGCAGAGTCTGATACAGGGCTCAATTTCACAACTCTGAGATTATGACCTGAGCTGAAATCAACAGCCTGACTCTTAACCACTTAACCAACTCTGCTACCCAGGTGACCCCTTAAACATTTTTTAAATAAACAGTTTCATACTTTACCTTCCTAGTGCATGGTTGCAGAGTAACATTTGATTTATATACCAGACTTTAGGATGATGGAGGTGGCAGGGTCTTTTCTTTCTTTCTCTCTTTCTGTCTTTCTGTCTAAGGTCTTGTTTTAAGTCACACTATGAGTAATTTTCACTGAACTAAAGGGTTGCTAATGTTGTGCTATGGCTAAGATGTCAAAAATGCTGGTAAATGGTCTGAGGGTTTCATTAAAACACAAACCTTTCTACAGGTTTCTTTCTTTCCTTCTTTCTCTCTTTTTTATTTTATTGTTAAATCTATATTAAGTTTCACATGGCTGTGCAACTTCATATGGGCTATTTTTCCAATGAAGTAGAACAGCCCTTTGGTTCAAGGAAATTAAAAGATGTTATTATTATTATTTTTAGATATTACACCAATATTTGCTTTGTATGATAACAGAATTTATTCTATAGAAACGAGTTGAGAAAAAAAATTAAAATCGTAACAAAATAAAAATCCCTCCAAAGCTATTTACTTTTAAAGATGTCTACACATGGGGCACCTGGGTGGCTCAGTGAGTTAAGCCGCTGCCTTCGGCTCAGGTCATGATCTCAGGGTCCTGGGATTGAGTCCCACATTGGGCTCTCTGCTCAGCAGGGAGCCTGCTTCCCTCTCTCTCTGCCTGCCTCTCTGCCTACTTGTGATCTCTCTCTGTCAAATAAATAAATAAAATCTTTAAAAAAAAATAAAAGATGTCTACACATTTGAGCAGAGATACATTCAGAGTAATCTCAATAATAATAATGATAATAATAAAAATTAGGCAACTGACATCTGTCTGTCAAATATGGTCTTTTTTCTCCTGTTTTGAATGGTTTTCTAACTAAGGAGTTGAAATTTTTTGGCACTATAGTATATATCAGTGCTAGTGTCATTAGCACTGGGACACCAAAGATGTGAAAGAATCATAAAAAACTTTTCTGAACATTGAATCAACGTTCTGATTTTGGACTCTGTAGGTTGCACTTGACAAAGGCTAATGAAGACTCAGAATCCAAGTGTCCCACAAATACTCATGAAAGTAATCGTGTCACAGAAACAGAAGACAGCCTTACTCAGAAAACTCATCAAACTGCCTCAGTAAATATGGAAGGGAAGAACCTTTGTAGTTCCCACAACACATTAAGCTATTATTAATTTTAGCCTCTACCAAAAATATCTCTCTCTATTGATTGGGTGCTGCTTGGTTTAATGCCTCCTTTATCCCTCTTTATTTCCCTCCTCTGAACCAATCTCCCCACCCCATTTTTCTAACTGACATTAAAGTAGAGGTCGGAGAGAATAAAATTTATATTATCAACTCCGTAAAACAAGACAGGCACCAGGTATTTAGTTCTTAGATTATCACACTCAACTGAAGTCAGCTCATTAATCTTCTATTTTTACCCCAAGATTCCAAATCGACACACTTATGCAATTTAGCAGTAACAGAAATGATTAATAGGTTTCTCTGGTGCTAACCTAATTGCTATGACACTAAAGACAAGAACATTACAGAAGATAAAGCATTGAGACCAGAATTACCTCCCTTCTAGGTAGCAATCAGCTGTTAAAGGCAATTTTTGAACTCCTTTGAACAATAAACAAATTACTGACATGGAGTATGGTTTTTGCCTTGCTGGATTCAACTAGAAGACAGCCTCATTAACAAATCTTCAAACCCAGCTAACTGTTTTCTATTTTTCCACAGTTTCTCTTATCAACTGTCTTCAGAAAGAAAGTCTTTTTAAAAAAAACTCTAATATTACCATATTTCACTTCCATATAGCAACATATTTCCATACATGCCATAGTCTCAAATTTCTATTTGATGTACATCAAATATATGTGTAGGTATATTTAACAAATAAAAAATGGAATTGGAAAAAAGGCAATAATATGAAAAATCTATGCATTAGTCCTATTTGTGCTGCAGGGTAGCAGAATATGCCACCCCAAAATATGCCATTGTGGCATAAGGATTATTTTGAGTTCTAAAAGCCATAGAGAAGAAGTTGATATAAGAAAAACTACCCCCCCCCAACCTTTATTTTCCTAAAAAGCAGGACCTAAGGGTGCCTGGGTGGCTCAGTTGTTTAAGCAACTGCCTTCAGCTTGGGTTATGATCCCAGAGTCCCAGGATCGAGTCCCATATCAGGCTCCCTGCTCAGCAGGGAGTCTGTTTCTCCCTCTGACCCTCCCCCATACACCCCTCTCTCAAATAAATAAATAAAACCTTTAAAGGGAAAATAAAAGCAGGACCTAAATTGGTAAAGCTGTCCCCTCTCCCCTTCCTACCAGAAGAACACGAGTTAATCACTGGAGATAACTGTAGAACTTTTTAAGCCCAATGATGGCACCAGAAGAATCTACATAAAAATCCTTATTAAATAGCTCTTATCTTTCATTCATTTCCCCAAATATTTGCCTTTCAAGATTTGTCAAAAAACTCAAAATCCATTTACCTTTGTCTTGTTTATTTCACTAAAAATGCATTGTTCTTTTGTTAAGATGATCCAGAAGCCCAAGTTCTAACCACCACTTTGAGTTACACATCACCAAGCACTCCCATGTATATTAAAGATGCACATGTTAATAAACGTTTGTTCATTTTCCTCTTGCCAATCTCTTTTTTATTGGTTTAATTTATAAGGTCCCAATCAAGGACCCTAAGATGGAGTAGAGGGAAAGGAATTTTTATCCTTCTCTATAATACCATCTATGTGTTTCCAAGAAAAGTTATTTTCTGTCCAAGTACCCAGAATACTGTTTCAGTATTTCTTTTTGGCTTTCTCAGTTTTGATGACCTAATCATAAACTGTCCTGTGGGTTACAAAATACCAAAGAATACATACCATATACGGAATTGTCAAATCTTAATTCTTCTAGTGTTTAAAAAAAAATGCAGTGTCTTTAAGTTTCTCCCATCAAACTGAAATGTAACCTTTGATCACGTCAATGAATTGGTTATTTGCACTGCAAATTGAAGCCTCATCCTAGGCTGTCTTCTCTTTATCAAACCAAATTAATGAGTAGATGCCTGTATTTTATACTTAAAGCCCTACACAACATGATGGAAACATGCACTTCTAAATTGAAAAAATGCACATGTGTTGACATTGTTGGCTACATGCTCATTGATATCATCTTAATACAATCTGTAGTACCTGTAATTTTCCCCTAAAATAGAGTTTGTCAGTTAAAAGAAAAATATTTTCTCTCCTTTTGTACTTTGCGATTCTAATACTTTATTAAGCTGTTTAAAAAAGACATTCTAGCCTTCTTTAGGTTCTCTACTTGGTGGCATTGCCACCACTGAGTTTTTATTATGTAAATTATTGCAATCTGGTTAGCTCCTTCCGTCTTTTTTCTTAACAAAAAGGGTCTGCAAGTGCTAATCAAAATGCTGCAATTTACATATTAATGAAGATTTTATAATGACATTTTCTTCATACACAGGGTGAGCAAAAGGGAGACTTTTTATCTTTTTTTTTTGAGGAAAGCAACCACCAAATTTTGATCTTATAAAGTATCTTTGAAACTTTCCAAAGCTGATCGGAAGGACAATATGTATTTTAATCAGACACAGAATGAAAGCAGTAGGTGTGGGCTTTACATATGTGATGTTTATAAGCACTATTTTTTTTTGTATACATTCATGCACTTGTAATTACACAAAATGCTAAGGACGCGTTTGCCAGTGAGGGTGCTGTGCACAATCAAGTCCTAATCATTTTCAGGAAAGGAAAAACATTCCACTAAAAGTGAGGAGAGACAAGGAGTGTTCGAAAGCTATGTCAAAAGTGTCCAGCTGTTTTCACAGAATATAGGTGATTCCCTGGTGCTAGGAAAATCCAGAAGAAACATTATAACAACTAGAAATATCTATAATTGCTATGAAGCCCAAGTATGAAGATCCACAAAAATAGGATAAGTGGATAAAATTAGTTAAAACAATCTTCTTAATAATGAGGTTTTCTGATTATAAAAGTACTTTCACCCTTTTGAATGTGTCACTAAAAACCAAGCAGAAAAAGCAAATTAACAATCTGTCACTAGAATGTAGTCTTCCACAGATAATATGCTCATGAGTAAAAAGACAGAAATTCCAATATTGATCATTATTTAGTTGGTGACATTATTTGGAAATTCAAGCAAGGAATTCATTTGTGTTATATTTTCTTTAATTATCAAATGAGCATATAGGTACAATATTTGTAATAGGAGAGAGAAAAACGGACCAAACATTATTGTGGGAATTTCTGATTATATTTCAAAAAATATTTTATGCAAAAAGTTGTCACTAACTAATCTAAAAATACCAGTGGTTTTCCAAATCCCACTTCCCTTTTCTTCCAGAAATTGATGTGAAAATTAGCAATTTTTCAAATATTTCTAATCATGGTGATATAATAATTGTTTTGTTTTGTTTTGTTTTTTAAATGATTTCATATTATAAAAGACAATTCGGAATCTAGGGTCAGTAAAACACTCAGAATGTTAATGAATCCAAAATTACTAATATTAAAAATTATCTAACACATCAAAGAAGTATTTCTCATATCCAATAAATAAAATTATATATATATACATATATATGACATTTTATCTTGACTTCAACATAAAAAGGTAGATGTTTATTTAGGAAATGGCAGTTGGTAAGAAGAGACAACTGTTGTTTTGAATTCATGGGAAGATACTCCAACAAGTGAAATAATAAGGCAGGTCTTCTTTTCACAGCAGGACAAGAACACCCATTCAATTGGATTAGATGACATCATGCCAAGAACCATTAGTCCAATCATTGACTTGTGACTGCAAGTGCTACCATTTAGACACATGGAACCACTTCCAGTCACATCTGGCCACTTGGGCATGTGAGTTGGCGCAAGCATGCTTTAGAAAGAATGGAGACTCCTGACCATTATCAACTCCTTTAATAATGTGGAATTGTTTCTTTTAACAAGGGAGAATCCTTAAAAATATGAAATTCTCAGTCGTGCATTTACAACCCACAGAAAGTTTATTTTTCGTTCTCCTTTTCTTCACTTGAGTAGTTTGGTTTCTGAACAGCCTCAGTCTTGCTCTAGGCCTTTGAATTGTTGATTGCTCGTGTTCAGGCATTGATTTCAGCTTGTGCCAATTCATTGAAATTGTACTTAATTTCAAAGAACTTCCATCACTTTCTGGAAGACTAGTTTGCATGGAAGTGGACAAATGACTTCCCTCCAGGGAACCTGACCTCTTCTAACCACAGGTATACATAGGCCTTTCAATGACAGAGAGTAATTGTTCTAATCTTTCGCTGGTTACCCACAGGTCCCACAATTGTTTCAGCCTCCAAAGGGGAAAAAAAGATTTGACTTAATTTTTTTGCTATTGTTTTTCTCCACCTCAATGCCAAACATACCTAAATTAATTGGACTATTAAAACATATTAAACTATGAACTCTGAAGAACTGAATTCTATACAATTATTAGTTGTCTGTCTAATTTTTATTACAGCACACTGTCACCCAGAATTAAAACAACACATTCAAACTTATGCACATACACATACACTTATACATACACATACTGCAATAAGTCAGTCAAACTCTACAGAGTCACAATTGTTTTCTAATTCTTTCTTTACAGTCATCAAATTCTAGGCCACTCTTTGCTGACTTGGTTCTGTTACAAAACTTCACTATGCCTAGTCAGTTTATCTAAACATTATATGTTGTGATTATTTCTGGTACTATTTGATTAGGACATAAAACAGCTGTAACTTGTCAACTTAATATATTTTTTCTAAAGGGGCGTGTTTGGGCTTATCTGCTTTTAACTTAATTCAAAATGTCATGAACAAGCTTTTACCCTCCTCTCCCCATCCTAAGAGGAAAGTGCAGGAGACCAGAGAGTTCAAGAATGTTTTACTATTGGGGAGGTTTTCCCCCTCCCAAACTAATGATAGCAGAATGTGCCACCCCAAAATATGCCTCTCTAGTATAAGGATTATTTTGAGCTAAATATTTTGAAAAACTGCAGACACAGGAGAATCTCTAAAAACAGAATGGAAATCAACCTTTATAAAGGAGCTCTCCATTTGTAGGATGACTTTTCTTTACAAAGAAGACAATTAAAAACTGTGAATCATACGAAACTCTTAACAATGGAGAAGTCACCACATATATCTATATAACAAACCTTACTCCTACATATTGTGCTTTTCCTAGGAACCTTCCATAATCGCTCCCCACCTCAACTCATGAGCCAGGGGTGGGTGGGGGGAACAATGGGTCCAAGGAGGGTTTTGCTAGAAAAACAAATCTGAAAACACATTAAAAATCTATTAGCCAAGCCAATTAGACAAAAAGCTTACAATGCCATCAAGCAATATAGGCAATACCAAAGACAGAGCTTATTAAGATAGCAGTTGATCTTTTTGACATTTTTTTCCTAGGTCCCATTTCATATGTTCAAAGTAAAATGCATTTAAAATATATCACAGAGAGCTTTGATACATTTCCTGATCGTACTAGAACATAACTATTTCCACCTTTTAAAGGGCTTGCAAGAGCATAATAAACATGTCTTCAACAGACAAAAATATAGATAACTTGCCGATGAGAATGAATAAGAACAGTATGGTAACAACAGTAGCATTGCCAGGGTCAGTGGTTGGGGGCCCTGTATACTAAACTGACAAAAAATGGCGGGGGGGGGGGGAAGCAGTTTTAATTATGTACATACACTTAGGAGTTCAAAAAAAAAAAAAAAATGGACTCAAAGAGGGAGCCAGAATTTGGGATTTTATATAATATCAAAAGAGAGACAAAATATCTCCACTCTCTGTGGAGAAGAGCCTGGACAAAGGAAAGGGATGTGGGGCTTCAAGAGCAAGAAGTGAGTACGAGAAGGTGACTAGGAACTGTGTAAAGAATAAGGGTTGTGTAGAAAGTTCGATAGGCAGAGTCAGGGTGATGTCTGCTCTGCTGATTAAGAGTTATTAAGAGTCTTCTCTCTCTGCTATGAGAGAAGACATCTCTGCAAATGGAAATTTCCTTCTTACGTGTAGAATTTTTCACAAAACGGCAATTCATTCTGTTTTTACAGCTTTTCCTATCTCTGCTATTTCTCCAATGCTTTCAGCTCAAAACAATCCTTATGCCAAAGTGAACAATTGAAACAAAACCAAAGGCATTTTGGGGTAGCATATTCCGGCCCTTCTCATTTCCAATCTTTACATTTGTACACATTCGTTTGTTTTTGTTTTGTTTTGCTTATTTTGTTTTTTTTCCTGTGTGGAAGGAAAAAATATCTTTTGCTCTCTCCCCTTCTAAATTATCTGATTGGGGCCCTGTAAATTAGACTGACAAAAGACAGATTAACAAGAAAAGAAAAATACACATTTATTTAATATGTTTTATGTGACAGGAGCTTCCATAGGGAAACGAAGATCCAAAAGAACAATTAAACTTCAGGGTTTTTAATACTCAGTTTGATAAAGAGAGGAAAGTCATGGGAAAGTGTGACAGGGCAAAAGGATATGAGCTACAGAGAATAAACTGGGGAGACTTCACAAGGCCTATTTATTCAGATTCCTCTTGGTGCCTCTCCACCTTTGAAGACTGGGATATTTCTTCCCACTGGGAATAGGGACAGCTCTCACTTAAGGATCTTTAGACCTGCGGTGCAGAGTCTAAATTTTTACCCACCCTTCAAAGGTTCTTCTGGCTAGTCTTACACTGACATGGGACAGATTAAAAATCAGATTTAATCTCATACATACAGGAACCTCATCATGCTTGAGAGGTTCAGAGACAAAAAGGTAAAATGAAATACACATGCCATCGTTAGCCAAGGAATGGGCTGGGGGCCTGGGGCTTCAAAGGGGAGGAGGGCAATTCATAGGGCCACGGAGGAAGAGCAGATGCGTGGTAATTAGACGCTTACTCTTCCATACAGATGTGTCACTCAGATAAAATGTATCTTTGGTAATAACTCTTATTCTCGGAAAGACTCCCAATTCAGATTTTTCCAGGTAGTTAAGGGAGGGGCAAAAGTTTTTCTGAAGTCCAAAGGGCCTTCGTTTGACTTTAGCTCAAAATAGTCCACATGCCCAAGTGGCATAGTTTGGAAAGACTTGTCCTGAACCCCCTCACCTGTTTCACGGGAGAAAGAGGGAGGTTAGAGTCCTCCCTGTACCTGATAGCTCTCAAATTCCTTCAGCTTCAAGTATTCAATATGCCAAGACACCATATATTATTAAGGTGGCATGTTCTGAACCCCATCATTTCTCCTTTCCTTCCTTGTTTTCTTTTACCACTTCCTTAAAATTTTCTATACTATGTCACATCAATAACAGAGAGAGGATTTTGCAAATTTCTATTCGCCCTCACTCTTTTCCACAGATCCCCTTGCACCTACCTAACGAATCTAGAAAATGTTGTTAAGGAGGCCTCAGATTATACCAGTATTTTGCCATTACTCTTTCTGAAGTTTCTCTTTTTAGGTGAAATGTCCTCAAGGCCTTGTGTTCCCCAATAAGAACAAGGTTTTGTTTCAATTGTTCAATAAGCAACCAATGCAAAAACTTCTCACATTTAGAAACTCTGGTACAGAATCCTGAAGCTAGACCATAACTGGACATGATTTATTAAAGAGACACATTTAATATTTTTAGCAGTGAGTAAAAATATAAAACCATTAAACCTTCTAACTGAAAATAACATTTTTTCCTTTAAATAGAAAATTACAAATCATTTATATTTATTACATAAACTCCTTGGTAGGAGTTTATATATAATATATAATATATTATATAATAATATATTATATTATATTCAGCACTCTGTATAGGTTTATGATTTTATTCATCAAGGCATGCAAAATGTATTTTATTTATGAAGCTGTTTATGGAATTTTTTTTTACTTCTCAACAAAAATGTTCGTTCTCACTTCTTTCTTTCCCTTCCTAATGGAAAGAGATCTCCACCTGCACAGTAGCTTCTTCCTCTACCTGTCTTCAACTCACAGTACTTGAACTTTCACTGACGAGGTCTTACATAGCAGCTGATCTTTGCACACACAGCACAAGCCCAGGCACAGTCCCTATTAAGTGGGCTCCTTTTATTATTTACAAGAGCATTTTGGAATGGAAGAGAGTGAAAAATATGTTATAGGTGTAATTTTAATATTAAAACATTAGGGGCGCCTGGGTGGCTCAGTGGATTAAGCCGCTGCCTTCGGCTCAGGTCATGGTCTCAGGGTCCTGGGATCGAGCCCCGCATCGGGCTCTCTGCTCCACAGGGAGCCTGTTTCCTCCTCTCTCTCTGCCTGCCTCTCTGCCTACTTGTGATCTCTCTCTGTCAAATAAATAAATAAAATCTTTAAAAAAAAACAAACATTAAAATTTTAACATTAAAATTCATATGAAAGTAGACAAACAGGAAGCATTAAAATAGGACATTATCTTTCATTCCTCATGGGCATGTTCTTCTCCTTGACATGCCCAGAAAATCTGTGCTCTCTGAGCTAAACAGAAAAAAAAAAAAAAAAAAAAGTTTGTTTTAACAAACAAAAGTAAATCATTCATGAACTTTAGAGCTTTAGCTAAGATTACTCATACTACTCCTGATAACACTGATAACACAGCAGTGTGGATGACACTATGATTGAATTTCACTGCTCTGTGAGACCCATTAAATCACAATGTCTCAGGATGAGAATCTCAGAGAATATTTTGAGAGATGCAGGTCAACATTCTTCTTTCAACTGTAATTTGCTTCTACTTCATCCCTCCATTAAAAATCATCTCTTCAAGGTCTTACCTTAAGTTACCAAATACAATGGGCATGCTACATATAACTACAAAGTATCAATTTTTTTTATATTCTCACCCACCTAAACTGGTGATTTCAGCTATCAACTGAGTGTTCATAATTCCCAAACCTGTATCTCTAACTCAATTTCCTGTCTGCGCACAAAACAAAATATTCACATATTCAAAGGACATTTATTGAACATTTACAATTTGCTGGACAACCCGCAAGGGTTCAGACTCTACGTATCCATACATTAACTTATTGTGTTTCCCTTTCCTGCTTTCAACATTCACCCCCTCAAAAACTCAAAATAAACATCATCATCAACAAAGAAACACGGGAACAGAACACAATCCATCTTCCAAAACACAAACCTGAGGGCGAGTGTTCCTAGTTTTTTTTTTTCCTTAGTAAGAACCAACTGGTTATTAAATCAGTTTTATTCTAACTTGTTAGTATCTCTCCAATGTCTTTCCTTGCCTTATTTCCACTGCTACAACCATACAGCTGCTCACCTTGCTTTCCTTGGATTTGCCCAAGTTTTTTCTAGCTAATTTCCCAAGGGTTAAGTCTCAGCTGCCTCTTACCCTTTCTAAACACAGTCATTGCACTGAACTCTTTAAAATAATAATTTGATAATATTATTCCCCCAACTGAAGTTTCCCATTGCCTACAGTAGCATTTCCCAGATTCCTTGTCAGGATAATTTGCCTTGTGAGATATTAATATATGTTCTATGAAAAAGACTTACATATTTTTTCTTCTGATATGTAAAGCATATGTGTTAGAAAATTACAATTATCATGTTATTATAATGACCTTAGAAAAGGGCTTTCTAGAGCAGAGAACATTAGGAAATTGCATGGGAGATCATTTTATGTGCGAGGTCTGTGCATTGATGACAGAAGCAACAATGTCTTAGTTGTTACATATTATATTGTCTATTTGGTTATAGCTGGTTATAGTATGTATTTTAATATTTCAAAAATATTTTAAATATTTACATTACATTGTATATAAAAGCATATGACTCAAATATTTGTTAATTCTCAGAGTAATTAGTCCCAACGACCCTTTTTATTCTTTATTTTTTTATTGTCTACTATAATACAAACATGCATATTATCTCATATGTTGGGATGTTCTCCTCCAGTATGTTATGATTTTTTTAAAAACATTTCTATCGACAAATGAGTTTTGCAATGTTGACTAACCATATGGAATCCAAAGGGTATTCATTATTTATTGGCCTTCCATCAAAGTTGGACCAGTCCAACTTTTCACACTTTTTGCAAAATCCCATTCTCTTACCCTTCTCTTTTCTTTGCATATGACATTCTCTTTAACTGGTACTACTGAGTAGCCTGATCCTTTGAGTCTAGTTTGCTGTCCAATTAGCCCATGGTGTAAGTCCCAGGTGGTATAAGTCCCGACCCAAATATTATCTAGATCAGTTCAAGAACTGAGAGTCAGTGTTTCAGTTCCAGTCCCAGTCCAAAGGCCAGAAAAGACCAATCTTCCATCTCAAGCAGTCATGCAAGAAGTTTCCTCATACTTATTAGGTTTTATGATCTATTCTGGTCTTCAGTTGACTGAAGGAGGTCCACCCACTTCAGGGAGGGCAATCTGCTTTACTCTATCTACTCAGTGGAATCTTAATCTCATCCAGAAACACCCTCAACAGACACACCTGAATAATCTTTGTCTAGATAATGTTTGGCCAAACCCCATGGCCCAATCAAATTGACACATAAAATTAACCATCCCACTCATTTTCAGAAAAGAAGCTGAGATGAGACATAGAAAAAAATAACAAAAAGATAAAGAATATATTGACTCTTTTAAATTTAAGAAATTGAATAATAATTTAACTTTCTGAAATTTTATGCAAGAAGAATTGGTCTCATTTTTTAAAAATCTCCATCAGTAGTTTTGCTTCCCTTAAAATACTGATTTTCTTATCTTGTTCATCTTTTTAAATATCTAAATTTTGACTAGACTTGGGGGAAACATCCCTGCTATATTATTTGTTTCACTATTGCCTGAGTTGCCATGGACATTTTCAAATGTTAGTTTTTCTCACAAAACAAGAAAAAATCAAATATAGCCAAAAGAATTAAGGATTATATTTGTAGAATACAGTGGATGGCATGTACCTGGTAGAATTCCAGAATGTATTCCTAGACCAAATACTTGAGCATAAACTGTGTTATAGTCATTCATCTCACAAAAATCTTTCTTCCTACAAGTCACAGTTTGTGGGCATGTATACTTGTTTATTGGCTGAGTATCCCTCTGAGGACCATGGGGGCAGAGGCCGTGTCTCTTTTGTTCATTACCGTATATCAGGCACCTGGAACAGTCCCTGGCATGTAATAGGACTCTGTAAATATTTGTTCAATGACTGAATGGATAAAGATGAATTATACATTGTCTGGGTGCCCTACTTCCATTTCTCCCTAAGAACAAAAATTGTAGGCCAGTTTCAGCACATCTAACCCTTCAGCCATATGATTTAAAATTTAGGCTGGCTTGTCCCTTGTTGTGTAGGTCCCAGAGAAACTTAAAATCTACTGAGTAAGTTTCGTACATAAATTACTTGATGTAAGATATAAAAGCAATATCAGTAGAGCAATCAAGAAAAGGAAAAATAGAAGGAGAGGGTAACAGATTGTGATAAAGTCTGTAAAATTTCATCAGGACTATTTAACATGGTCTTAATGAGTGGCTTGTTTTATAATCTGATTAAATGCATGCAATGCTACCATCACTTACATTTACTGCCTTGTTATCTAGGAGTAAACAAAGATGCATCAACATAAAAAGACACTAAATTCTTCTACCTAACATTGATTCATTTTCATTTTTAATTTTATTTATTTTTTTTATTTTTTTTCATTTTTAATTTTATACTTAAAATAACATATACTAAAGTTTTCAAAATCAGTTTACCTCAACTTATCAGATGAATTATCTGATATAAACATTATAAAATTAGAATTATCTGATTTAATACAAATTATAAAAGGAGAAAGACAACGTAGACCAAACCCAGAACTAGAATTTAGGCAACCTGTACTAAAAACCTTTTCAATTGGGTGGTCTGGGTCAATTTATCTTCCCTGGCTTTTTCCATTTTTAAAATGGGGCTATGAGAGTATTTAGTAAACTGCAAAGTATGTGTGAATGCAATTATACTTATTGGTCACACGAACAGATTACTGTTTATGTTTTTTTTATTTAAACTGATTAATATATATCTCATTTATTATAAAATATACATTTTCTACATGAAGGCATGGGGTGGCAAAAGAGAGAACAATATATTAAAAATCCATCTTACACATTTTATGCTCATAAAAAGCCTGATTTGAATAAGGCAGTGAATAGGTATAATATTTGGTGGCGACGTTCTTGTCTTTACCTGGAATGCAAACAATGTAGCCCTGCCAGTGTCATATGCTAGATGGCAAAACACTGACCAGCACCTACAACAGTGCAGGGATGACATAATGTCATGGATAGAATAAGTCACTCCTTTCTGTACATTTTCACAGAGCACTGTATAGCTCTCTAATTGCTCTTAAAATGTGAATCCCCCCCATTTTTATAGCAACTATTATATGAGCTAATGTTTTACTATGTATCAGTAGTGGGAGTTAGGCAAGTGTCTGGGCATATGCAGAAAAGCATGTTATATCTTTGGAGATAACCAGAAAAGAGAAGCAGTTATCCTTATCCAAACTTCAATCAAGAGGCATTATGCCTCTAGCGCATTATATCTCCCATGCACAAAATAACAACGGTTGTTCCTTAGTGCCCACACATAATTAGTTATTTCCCTTCCGATATGCCAAGCAAGGTGACTTAGCTTCAAGGGTCACCTTCCATTCAAAAACCATCTTGGCTACATGTTTGCTAAAGCTATTAACTCACAGCAAACAAAGGCTGTGCATTTGTATAAATGTACAAAGCTTTTAAACAGCTTTCAGTTTTGGACAGTCACAATTGAGTTATTTGTATAGGTATAAACATCCATCAAAGACCACCCATCTCTCTCCATAGCACAATGCCAACCAGTTTAATGGCTGTTAAAGCTGAGTAACGAGAATGTTATTAGCAGCTCTTGTGATTGTACTTTTGTATTGTTTGCCAAAATGTGCTCAGAGTTAAACAGGACGATAATTTAGATATGAGATTCTGATATACAGAATGTGAGGTGTTTCTAATAGTAAAAAGCATACAGACATTTGGTAAAGGCTAAAGAAGGACTTTTTTTTGGTCTGATCTCACACACTGCTGCTCTATATATCCACTGACCTTTAATTCTGCCTTGAATATGAGAGCTATTAATATGGAATTGTTTCCCTTTCTACGATAAAAGCAACAAATCCACCTATATTTACTAGTTCTTTTTCTCACTGTAGTTACATTAGAACAGTGTCCTTTCCTCTATGAAAGGCCAGAGTTTCCACCAGAGCTCAGGATCACATCTCCCCCAGCTGTCCCAAGGTTAGTCATCCTAAACTCTATTACCTAAAGCATACCTCTCATTATTATTAGTGTCACAGCACTTAGCAAATCTGGCAATACTTTACTTACATATTATTTTTTTCTTTTTTCTTTTTTTTTAAGGTTTTATTTATTTATTTGACAGAGAGAGAGAGAGAGAGAGAGAGAGAGATCACAAGTAGAGAGGCAGGCAGAGAGAGAGGGGGATGCAGGCTCCCTGCTGAGTAGAGAACCCAATGCGGGGCTCCATCCCAGGACCCTGAGATCATGACCTGAGCCGAAGGCAGCGGCTTAACCCACTGAGCCACCCAGGTGCCCCCTTACATATTATTTTTTTCTCCTTACCTAGAATTAAACATCATGAGGGCAGGGACTCAGTACTATAACCTCTGGTACATAGTGGCTGCCTGGTTCATTGTAGGTGCTCAATTTGTATTGAAAACATGAATGATTAAATAAAATGGTTACTGTGCTTGAAAGTGGGCTTACCAACAGATTCTGGGGTTGCTGCCAGGATTAGAGAAGTTAACAGATGTAAAACATTTAAAACAATGCACCATCAATATTAGCCATTACTAGTTAATATTAATGCTATTTTCATGAAATAATGGAAACTGGATATGAGGCAGGGTTTGGGGAATTAGTTTAGAAACAATAAAACTTAAGACCTATTGTTATCTCATTATAGATTTTGAAATGTCTTAGCACATAAATGGGTTAGGCCCAAAGGGCATCTCAGTTTCTTTCCAGTTATAAAATCCATCAGCTTTGCAATCTGAGTCATTACAAAAGCAGTAAGATTACTGTGACCAGACTTAATGACAAAGCTTCCAAGAGGATCCATGATATGAAATAGGTTTTTTAAAACAACAAAAATTAGAGAGAACTTTCCAGATCTAAACCATAGCATATAATGCACAGATGGGTGTGACTCCCCTTTCCACTTTCTTGGAGCTCAGAGATTGATGGACCTGGTATTTAAACAAATAATTGGAACTCTGTGTGATCAGTGCTAGCTTATGAGAGCTATATGCAAGAGCTGTTACTGAAATCTAAGAGAAGAACTAACTGGTTTTGTCCGAAAGGTCTAGGAAGGTGTTATCGATAAACCTGGAAAAGAGAGTAGAATTTTCCTATGCAAGTAAAGAGTGAATGTTATTCAGAAGGAACAGAATAAATAGATATACATAACTATTTGGATTGCTTGAGAAAAAGCAGTTGTCTAGAGTTTATACTGTTTGAGAGAAAGGAGGAAGGGCAATTGTAGGTAATTAGGCAGGAAAGTGAGATTGGGAACAGTTTGTGAAAGTTTGTATTATGTGAATCAATGAGGGACTTGTCATGGGAAGGAAAACAAAACAAAAACAGCAACAAGTACCTTAGCTATTATATGCAGATTTAAGAATTTACAAAATTCAATGGAACAGACCCTATGCTATTTCCAGAAATGAGTCCCAAATCTATATCAACACGGCTTCAATAAAGGGCTCAGAAAGCCACTGTTGAGCCACCATGATGGTCTCTCAGCACTCATGAAAATTGTGACACCAATAAAGAAAACCTGATTGTCTTTATTTCCATGCACGGCATAGAAAATACACCATGGCAACAGAAATATGAGTAATGAGAAATGACTGTCTTCAATTCCTCAACTGTTACTTGCTCTTTAGTCCAATCTATCTTCCAAGCACTACTGTGCCCTCATTCCAAATCTCATGCAAGTGTTTCTAACTGGAGAAACCTAATATGCATCCAGAGGCCCAGCCCCAAGGAAACTAGAAGACAAAGTTTAAATTCCAGTCTCTACAGGACAGGAGTTACAGGAGAAGGAGACTGAAATAAATGTGGGTTCAATCCACCAGATTTACTGAAATGATAAATGCGAAATGTGAACTTCATCTTGCAGAGTACGGGTGGCGACAAAGATGTAAACCCATGGGGCTTCTGGGACACACTTGAGAAAAGACTGGAGATACATTGGTGGTATAATGAGAAAGAAGCATATGCAGGAAAATGAGAATACCAGAATGGATTAAAGGAAGTTAAAGACTATGAAATAGAGAAAGTGATCCACCAAATTTGAGAAGGTCTTAAAATATAGGTAGAATGCATGGGATCTGATGTAAATGATAAATAGGAAAGATTTTATCTATTCTTGATTGAAGAAGATGGTAAGTTGTTTTTGTTTTTGTTTTTTAAGAAAAACTGATACTAAGTTAGTGTATGCTTTAAAGACAAAAACACTTGGAATTGGTTCAAATAAGCTATACCTGCCACGTAAGGGAATGCCAGGGAAAGGTCAGACTCATGGTATATATGCGTGTGTGTATGTGTGTGTATCTGGTATGTGGTGGTTAATGCAATCTTTAGTTCATTCAATACAAATTTAGAATGCTAAGTTCTGCATTCAACAAATAAATACCCATTATTATTCCCATTTTACAAATGAAGGAACTGAGGCACTGAGAACTTAAGTAACTTGCCCAAGGCCCCAGAAGAACTGAGTCAAAAAAGATAAATAAGGTTATCTTCTATAGCAATGTGCCAGTGCTCCTTCAAATACATTTCACACATAGAAACACACACAAACATGTATTATTCGTCATGATATATTTAAACAGGATTAATTCATCCCTGCTTTTGACCTGCAAAAATGGATTATTTGTATTCAGGGAAAATGCTTGTTTCTCAAACCCTAGCAACAGTGAGGGGATGTTTTAGCATTAGATCTAAAAGCACTCGAAAGTGGCTATTCATGGTTATTAATCATGATTTGAGGTTCCCCATAAATTCCCTCTATGCCTGTAAACATCATTTTGGTAGGAGCCAATACATGGATCTTCCTGCTGCCTGAAGACACTCAAGCAGCTGGCTTCACTATCTCCTTCTTTCCTGCTAACTTATTGGAGGAATAATTTTATCACAATCTTCAAGTGACGAATGAGTAAGGGGCTAAGGCCATTATGTCAGTTCTCTAAAATTATAAAACAGGTCCCCCAAAATACTGCTTTTATAAAAACCATAAAGCTGGCCAAAACAAACAGAAATAAACAAAGTTGCCAGGACCAAAGATTATAGATCTGAGTGTCATTTCATCATCAAACCATCAGCTTTGAAGTTCCACCTCTTAGCAGCATTCCAAGGTCCAGGAACTGTGTCCTTGACATCTAAAAGGAATCATTGAGCATTTTATCAAAAACTAATGACGTACTATACATGGCTAATTGAATTTAAACAAAAAAAAAAAAAAGGAAAATCATTAAAAATTTTAAAAAAAATAAAAGACAGTGGAATAAAAAGTTAGGCAACAAAGATTCTTAATAGTCTGCCCAAACCAACAAAATTAAGCGTATGGGCTCTGGAGCAATACACTGGCTATATTTGAGTTTCAGCTCTGCCACCTAGCAAATGATCTTGGACAAACACTGCCTCAATTTCCTTGTTTTTAAAATGAAAACAATAGCATATCTATCTAAGAGCATTAAAGTAAGGATGAAATGAGTTAACACATGTAAACCAAATGAGAGCAACACCTAAACGGGGTTGTGCTTTATAAATGTTGGCTGCTGCTGTCACTGTTACTCCCTCACGTCAGTCCCTTTAAGAATCTTGAAAGAACATTTTTCCATTTTTTTGTGTCTTCCTCAATTTCTTTCATGAGTACTTTATAATTTTCTGTGTATAGATTCTTAGTCTCTTTGGTTAGGTTTATTCCTAGGTATCTTATAGTTTTGGGTACAATTGTGAATGGGATTGACTCCTTAATTTCTCTTTCTTCAGTCTTGTTGTTGGTGTACAGAAATGCAACTGATTTCTGTGCATTGATTTTATATCCTGACACTTTACTGAATTCCTGTACAAGTTCTAGCAGTTTTGGAGTGGAGTCTTTTGGGTTTTCCACATATAGTATCATATCATCTGCGAAGAGTGATAGTTTGACTTCTTCTTTACCAATTTGGATGCCTTTAATTTCTTTTTGTTGTCTGATTGCTGAGGCTAGGAAATGTTCCATGCTCCTGGATTGGAAGAATAAATATTGTGAAAATGTCTATGCTACCTAAAGCAATCTACACATTTAATGCAATCCCTATCAAAATACCATCCATTTTTTTCAAAGAAATGGAACAAATAATCCTAAAATTTATATGGAACCAGAAAAGACCTCGAATAGCCAAAGGAATATTGAAGAACAAAGCCAAAGTTGGTGGCATCACAATTCCGGACTTCAAGCTCTATTACAAAGCTGTCATCATCAAGACAGCATGGTATTGGCACAAAAACAGACACATAGACCAGTGGAACAGAATAGAGAGCCCAGAAATCGACCCTCAACTCTATGGTCAACTAATCTTCGACAAAGCAGGAAAGAATGTCCAATGGAAAAAAGACAGCCTCTTCAATAAATGGTGCTGGGAAAATTGGACAGCCACATGCAGAAAAATGAAATTGGACCACTTCCTTACACCACACACGAAAATAGACTCCAAATGGATGAAGGACCTCAATGTGAGAAAGGAATCCATCAAAATCCTTGAGGAGAACGCAGGCAGCAACCTCTTCGACCTCAGCTGCAGCAACATCTTCCTAGGAACAACGGCAAAGGCAAGGGAAGCAAGGGCAAAAATGAACTATTGGGATTTCATCAAGATCAAAAGCTTTTGCACAGCAAAGGAAACAGTTAACAAAACCAAAAGACAGCTGACAGAATGGGAGAAGATATTTGCAAACGACATATCAGATAAAGGGCTAGTATCCAAAATCTATAAGGAACTTAGCAAACTCAACACCCAAAGAACAAACAATCCAATCAAGAAATGGGCAGAGGACATGAACAGACATTTCTGCAAAGAAGACATCCAGATGGCCAACAGACACATGAAAAAGTGCTCCACGTCACTCGGCATCAGGGAAATACAAATCAAAACCACAATGAGATATCACCTCACACCAGTCAGAATGGCTAAAATTAACAAGTCAGGAAATGACAGATGCTGGAGAGGATGTGGAGAAAGGGGAACCCTCCTCCACTGTTGGTGGGAATGCAAGCTGGTCCAACCACTCTGGAAAACAGCATGAAGGTTCCTCAAAATGTTGAAAATAGAACTACCCTATGACCCAGCAATTGCACTACTGGGTATTTACCCTAAAGATACAAACATAGTGATCCGAAGGGGCACGTGTACCCGAATGTTTATAGCAGCAATGTCTACAATAGCCAGACTATGGAAAGGACCTAGATGTCCATCAACAGATGAATGGATCAAGAAGATGTGGTATATATACACAATGGAATACTATGCAGCCATCAAAAGAAATGAAATCTTGCCATTTGCGACGACGTGGATGGAACTAGAGCGTATCATGCTTAGTGAAATAAGTCAATCGGAGAAAGACAACTATCATATGATCTCCCTGATATGAGGACATGGAGAAGCAACATGGGGGGGTAGGGGGATAGGAGAAGAATAAATGAAACAAGATGGGATTGGGAGGGAGACAAACCATAAATGACTCTTAATCTCACAAAACAAACTGGGGGTTGCTGGGGGGAGGTGGGATTGGGAGAGGGGGAGCGGGCTATGGACATTGGGGAGGGGAGGCGAACCATAAGAGACTATGGACTCTGAAAAACAACCTGAGGGTTTTGAAGGGTCAGGGGTGGGAGGTTGGGGGAACAGGTGGTGGGTGATGGGGAGGGCACGTTTTGCATGGAGCACTGGGTGTTGTGCAAAAAGAATGAATACTGTTACGCTGAAAAAATTAATAAAAAGGGAAAAAAAAAAAAGAATCTTGAAAGATTGAAGGATCAGTAATGATTGCGTTTATTTCCTTTCCTCTCTTTTATCCCCAACCCAGCTTGTTTTGTTTTCCTTAATATCAAACCACTGGAACTGCATTTGTCAATCACCAGTGATCATCATGTTGCCAAAGCCAAAAGCCATTTGTAATTATTATATTACTAACAATTAACACTTTCATTTTCTTTCTTTTTTAAAGATCTCATTTATTTGAGAGAGGAAGATAGTGAGAGAGTGCATGAGCCGGGAAGGGGCAGAGGCAGAGGGAGAAGCAGACGTCCCACAGACCAGGGAGCCCGATGTGGGGCTCGATCCCAGGACCCTGAGATCATGACCCGAGCCGAAGGCAGTCGCTTAACCAACCCAGCCACCCAGGTGCCCCTAACAATTAACACTTCTAATTACTGATGTCCCATCAAAACATTTGATATTCTTTACTTCCAAGAGATCATATTTCCAGGGTCCCACCTTGCTCAGGGACCCTTCCATCTCAGTCCCTTCTGACTCCTTCTTCCCAGCAAATAGATATTTGAGCGCTGCAGGACTCATTCCTAGACTTTCTTCTCTAAATACATGCAGCCTCATACAAGGTCATCTCATACAACTTTATGACTTCAAATAGCATCTTCATGTGATGACTCTAAATTTCTAATCCCAGCTCTGATTTCAGCTCAGACTCCTCTGTTGGTCTCTAGACTCGCACTAGAATCACTGACATGCTTTGTTGATATCACCGCTTGCAAATAAAATAGAAATCACAAAATTAAAATGTTCAAAATTCCTTCACTGTCATTTTCTGGTCCCTTCTCCAAGAAAAGACCTATGTTCCTATGAAATAATTACTATAGATTTTGTTTGCAGCTCCTTTGGGATAAAACATCACAGGATGATGTGCTATGTGTTTCGGTTGTTCTTGTGGTCCAAGTTTCTGAGATAAGAACCTGTACGTTACTACCCACTGCATCCACTGAGTACCCATGACAGTCCATAGCACTCAATGACTATTTTGCAAACGATTAAGTGAATGAAAGAACCCTACCTAAGGGAAGACATATTGATGTCTCTTATCCTTGGCCTCCACAGATAAAAAAGGAAACCATGAAAAATCATTGCTAACCCTCCTTTCAATTATCTTATTGTATTTTAATATCTAATTTCCAGAGGGACTGAAATTTTTGTGTTAATTGTCCTTGAAATATTTGTCACATTTCTGTGATAGGTCTTACTCTTTATATCCACTGAAAGAGAGCTCCATGTTTATAACAGCAGTGCCCAACATTGAGTGAGTTTAATGATCAGGGTACAAGTTAAGCTAGAGACCTAAAAACAGGACTCAACATTGTGGAAAACCGTTGACGTTCTTCAAAAATTAAGTACAGAATTATCATACAATTCAGCAACTCCACGGCTAGGTATATACCAAAAATATTTCAAATATATTTGGAAAGTACATTAAAAAATAATTGTAAAGGGATGTTCATAACAGCATTGTTAAATAGCCAAAAACTGAAACCAATTGAAATGTCCAGCAACACATGAATGGGTAAACAAAAAAATAGCACATATGCACGCCTACACCTAAACACAAGCAAATATTGAGTCAAAAAGGAATAATACATACTAAAATGTGGACAAACCTCAATATATTATGCTTGGTGAAAGAAGTCAGGCACAAAAGGTAATACAGTGTATGATTCCATTTGTATGAGAAATGCAGAATAGATAAATAACCAGAAAGCAGACTGGTGGTTGCCAGGAGATGGTGAGAGGTGGAAATAGGGAATGGCTGCTTATTGGGTATGGAGTCACTTGTTGGGGTAATAAAAATGTTTTAGAACTAGAGAGAGGTAGTGTGAATACACTAAAAGCCAGTGAATTATACACTTTAAAATAGTTCATTTTCTGTGACTTTCACCTAAAAGAATATGGCTCAAGGTATTTCTGTCACTGAACACTCCTGAGTAGGCAAGTGGTTTGGGGGAGGTAAGTGAAGCTCTGTGAGGTGTTTCAGGAGTATTCCAGACCTGCCCTTCTCTGCCGTCTTCATGACATGGGTTAGCTTACATAGTTGAAGTTGGCTGATCAGCATCATTTCTCTGTCCTAGCCTTCAGGAAGGTGAAAATGAGGAACTAAAGGCAAACCCTTTCCTCTTTAAAGAACATAACCAAGGCAGTTCAGGTACACATCATTCTTGTCTACATCTCAATGCCTAGAACTTGGTCACATGGCCACAGTTTACTAAAGAGACCAGAAAAAATAATATAGGTCAGGCACCCACGTAGCCCTTTAAAATTCAGGAGATACTATTACCAACAGGAAGGAGAGAATGGACGAAGCGAGACAATTAGCTGTTTCTCCTACAGAAGGTAACCGATCAATATTTTGCTAAAAAGTAGAACCTGATCTTTTCAGTTCAGAAATAATAATTAGATATAAAAAAAGAAATCTAGATTTATAGTATAAGATTTCTTGCCAAGGCCATGACACACATCAAAAATACTTCATACCAATATAGTATAATAGAAAATTTCCTATTCTTTACATAAAGAGAAAGGCTAAATTTATAGCTATTGGCTGAATAGAATAGGTATAATATGTTTTCTAGATATTTTTATCATAATAAAATATATCAGAATCTAATGGCCAGAAATAATGTTTCAATATTGAAATATGACTATAAGAAGAATGTGCTTGCTGTTTTTCCTCATTAACTCTAAAGAGCTACCCAAATCACTTTATCACCAGACTCAGCTCAAACAGGAAAAAAAAAACAAAAAACAAAAAAAAACCCAAACAAAAAAAAACCAGAACAGAACAAAACACAATAAAATAGAAAGGAGCCACTAGAGCCCTTAAAGCCCAGACTTGATTTACGAGGCACAAATGCTCTGTATTTAGAACTGACCTCCTTTTTCTTCCTTCAAATTAAATTACTGGTACACCTGTACCCTGATATTTGTTCACTAAAAGCTTATGGTTTTTCATTTTTACATCTGAGGTAGAAAAATGTATATTTATAAGAGAAGCAATAATAACCAAGGTATCTAGTCTTAGGAGTCAAACACAAGTTTGGATTTAGCCTTGACTTAAGGCCCTTTGATTGACATTTCCATTGCTAGAGCTAACCCAAGTCATTTCGAGATCCAACTAAATTTCATTTTGTCTTATCTACAGGTTATCATTCTTGCAAGAATCATCTCATCCTGGCAGGATCTTGATTTAAGGCTTTAAAACACCATGAGGCTAAAAGAGATTTTGCAAGGTCACAAACACTGTACATTTGTTTGGTAATACAAAACCTGAAGACGGAATGCCAGCTCATGCAAGATCACAGCAGTGGTTAAACATGTCACATGCTACACTCTTATTCACCATCAGGATGATTTTGGAGGCTGTCTTGTTCACAGTTTTTTCTTACGGACTGAATTTAATATTTTTTTTTCCAGGTACACACTTCTGAAAATTCCATTTTTTCCCAATTTGCTCACCTCAGAAAGGCTTGTTAGAAAAGTCATTAGTATCAGTAAACATTCCAAAGGTACATTTTCTTTATCACACTTTACCTCCATCAGATAGGTTTTTCTCCTGTAGAAAATGGTTTTTAGGCTGATAAATTGTGTTATCATATGTAAGCATCTAGAGATAAACAACCTGGCCATTATCCATCCAGAAACATTGGTGGAATACAGAATTGAAAAATATTCATGTGGGAGTAATATGTATGTGGATATTTATAGACAACCTAATTTCTTGCATGCATTTGGCTACGTCACTTAACTATTTTTACTACAATTTCTTATGATGCATCTGTGCATGATGATATCCTCTTTCAGTTTCAGATGGGTGAGCTTCCATTTTAACTTATCTATAATTCACACCCACGTGACGATTTAAGAATGTTTTGTGAAAATTATGTCAATATTTCATATAACACAAAGGACAGTTAATTATACACACATATATATGTATATTGAAGAATAATAATTCACCATACTTGTCTTGCTCTTTGGGACAGGCAACATAGCATGATGAGTAAGTGTATACATTTGTAGTTAAACTGAGTGTGACTCCAAATCAGATGTACACTTACAGGCATTGACATTTCAAAAAGACAAAGAGCACAGAGAAAAGGTATTCCCAAGGAGAATGCAAGAGAATATTCCAAGGAAGATGAATCTAAATAGAACACTGGTTTTCAACTAGTGCAATTTTGTTTCCTTCCTCTCCCCACCTCTCCTTGCTTCTAGAACCTATGACGGTATGTGGAGACATGTTTGTCACAACTGGAGTTGGAATTACTATTGTCATCTATTAGGTAAAGGCCAATGTTGCTGCTAAACATCCTACAATGCATAGAACAACCCTCCCATCAAAACCAATTACCCACCAAAAAATATCAACTGTTCTGAGATTGAGAAAATATGAAGTAGAATGTATACTTGGATGTAACAGGTTTTTTTCGGTTGATTTTGTTTCGTTTTGTTTACTTGTAGCCTCAGCTATTCAAAGCTCCCATCCTACGCACCACTGTCTGGATCCAACCACAATTTGCATCCCTATATGTGTGTGTGTTGGGGAGAAACAGAGTGTAGAGATGGCATAAGGAGGAGAAAGAAGGCTATGAGCCATACCGCATTCACTTGAAGAGCTGGAAGTCAGAGTATGACATTAAGAAATAAAAAAGGTATTATTATTATTAATGTACATTCAATTGAGATCATTGTTTGATCCCAAGGGGTTTTTTGTTTTGTTTTGTTTTGCTATTATTAGTTTTCTGTGACCACAGACTACCTACTTTTTGACCCTGTAACGTATTAGATACCCTACAGTGTTTATTTGGCTATAAGGGCAATTATGTAAGAAAGTGTGGTTTAAGCCACATACACCAGCTCTACAGCTGGAAAAATGGCTCAGTGAAGCTCTTTGTTGTGTGAGTTAGCATCTTCAAAAGATGGTCTATGCAGGCTGGCAAGTGAGGATTAACACTGAACACTAAACTGGAGAACTAGATCCTTGTGTGCAAATAGGCACATCTTTAAATTTTAAAAATTATTTTATATTTTGCTTACTGTTAAACCCTACACAGAACACAATACTTGGCATTTTTCAGAATCTCAATGGACAGTTTTGACTCAACAAATGAGTTTAAGGCAATCTAAAAATAGTCTTTAATGAAAATAAGAATTAAAAATTGATAATTATAGTTCACTGACTTGGAAGAAGACAACGTCTATAAAATTAAGAATCACCCTGAGACTGTGCGTATTTAAAAATAACCTTCTGAAGTACTTCTGTATAATTTACGAGGCCTCTTCTGGAGTAAGTAGCACTTGACCAGCAAAAGAAACATCATGAGGACACATGGAAATATTTTCAAGTTTGAAACTGCATTTGAAAAAGGAGAAAATAGTCCCTCATTTTAGGGACCGGATTTCCCTATACGTTAGTCACTTTCTTTCTAATCCAGAGCATAGTCTTTACAAAGAAAAACTTTCTGGTCTCAATATGTCTTGATCTTTCCATACCTATTCCTTTTCTTACCTTCTCTTTGGCTCTTCATAACACTTTCTCTTCTCACTCTGAACACTCTAAACTTTCTCACACTGAACAAGTTGCTTCTCAACTTCCTTGATAGACACCTTTTCACATTTTTCTCCATCTGATCAAATGACGGTTTTCATCAGAATGTTTTGTCACCTAACACACATTTTATATGACTGCTTTTGCCTAAACATTTCTCTCCCCATCCACACAGTAAGCTCACACACCTTTCTAAAAACTTCATTTCTAAGATTCACATTGTTGTATGTCAAATCGACATTTTCTACCACATGATTCTGTCTTCTTGCCTGAAATGTTTCAGGGGAAGGATAACTGAGACAAGACCAATCAGAGTCTTTCCTGGAATCTTTAGAATTAGAATTGAACAATGACACTACTTCAGAATCATCACATAAACATGGGTCAGCAAGATAGAGGAGTTTGGCTGGAAGAGAGAGAAGAGAGACAGAGAGAGAGAGAGATAGAGAGAAAAAGGGAGGGGATATGCACAGAATAGGTAGTAGGGATAGGGAGCCTCAAGGGAGTGTTTTGTTTTGTAGGGACAAGGAGTGTTTTTAGTCATGGTCTCCAATTATCCCACTGGTTTAGGCTTATTCTCATCCCTGAAATTCTTGGAAAAATCCCACAAAACTTTTCTTTTTGGATAATCCAATTTGAATCAGATTCATGTATTATCTAACAGAAGCACTTTTAAGAGGCTCAAGGGTCCTTCTCCATATACAACTTTCACCTAAGTAATCCCTTAAGTTGTCTTGAGAAACCACATTTCAAGCCAGCTGCTATCCGAACAGCTTCACATCGCGTTCATACCATCATCATATTCTGTTTCCTCAAAGGTCTTCTTCCTTCTGTGTGTCTGTGTTAGAGAAAGCCAATTTGTCCATTTTCTTAAGCCAGAAACAGGAGCATCCTTAACAGTTCCTTTCCTTTTTTTTTAATTTTTCCTGAGATAAATAATACTCAATAAATTATTTTTTAAATCAAAAATACTGGGAACAATCCATGATGAACATAACATCAAAAGTCTAAACACGAGATCAGCAGTATACCATGTGGAGCCATCCTTTTCTTCTGAGCCCTGCATTATGTCCTATCTATTGTCACCTTCACTGACTTTTTTAGACCATTGTTAGCATTCTCCTGGGCTGCTGAAATAGCCTCCTAACCGTTCTCCCTACCTACCCAAGCCCTTGTATTTCTCCTTAACTTAGACAACAAAGTCATCTTTATCATATGCAAATAGAATTATATTCTAGCCCCAATTAAAACCATTATAATGTTTTCCATTTCCATATGTTCCTGAATATATTGTATAAAGCATTTAATGATCAGCTCCCGTCTCATCGTCTACACAATTCAGCTATCTCCTACTATCAGCAATGCCGAACTTCACTCTTTCCCAATACGGAACTTCCTTTGGTTCTTTTTTTTTTTAAGATTTTCTTTATTTATTTGACAGACAGAGATCACAAGCAGGCAGAGATACAGGCAGAGAGAGGGAGGAAGAAGCAGGCTTCCTGCTGAGCAGAGAGCCCGCCCCAGGGCTCAATCCCAGGACCCTGAGATCAAGACCTGAGCCGAAGGTAGAGACTTAACCCACTGAGCCACCCAGGCGCCCCTCCTTTGGTTCTTTAAATGCATCATTACAATTCACTCATTTCTCCCCCTCTCCCTCTCCCTATCCCCCCCTCCCCGCTCTGTGTGTGTGTGTGTGTGTGTGTGTGTGTGTGTGTGTGTGTGTGTGTTTTAACATGCTGTGTCTTTGCCTGGATTGGTCTTTACAATTTATATCCCAATCTACCTATTAAGCACTTTTATCCTTCAAACATGGACCAGGTTGATTTAATCCAGGAAGATAGACATTAAATACTCTTGATCTTCAATTTTCTGTCCTAAACCTTTTTCTCTTTTTTAGCTTTACACATCTTCTCCCTGGATTATCTCAATCACTTCTTATATCTTCAATTATGACTCCCAAAGTGGGGATATAAT
Source organism: Meles meles (assembly GCF_922984935.1). NCBI lineage: Eukaryota > Metazoa > Chordata > Mammalia > Carnivora > Mustelidae > Meles > Meles meles. Next base: position 132,644,444 of record NC_060069.1, on the reverse strand, counting down.
CCCTCATTCTGAAATTACAAATATATTCAATTGCAACTATATACAAAGTGGACAGACAGCTCAAGATCAATGTGTACAAGAATGGAAACTTCCCCACCTTGCTTCTTAGACAATATCTTCTTTGTTTTAGAAAATTACACAATCATTTAAGAAAGAAGGCTTCCTTGGCCATTCCTTCTCCCTCATGTCCAGTATCATTCTCCAGCCTGCAGGACCTGAAAGACACGCAGGCCAACACACTGGCATTTCACTTTCCCAACTGCACGGTCCCCGACGCTGCTGCCGACACTGCTGCTGGCATTTACCGAGAATCACTGCCAACGTCACGCCCCAGCAGTGCTGCCGCCGCCATCCGCACCAATGCTGCCAACGCCTCACACTCTTCATGCCCCACAGCAATGATAAAGCAATAACTCTTCTAACTGCCACTTTTTTTAGTTTGTAGTTCAGCCTTCTAGCCCAAGGATTTGTGTGCGAGATAATGAGATCTGTGCTGTGTGATAATCTTAGGGACACAAGCCATGCTCAGAATCATCCTTCCCTTCCGTGTTCAATATTTGCAAACGATCCTTCAACCAATCTTACCCATCTTGACCCTCTTTTCCCCTAGGATGAATTTTTATTTTTCTAAGAGCTTTTTTTTGATCCTCCATGTAAACATACCCTCGGCTGCTCTTCACCAGTCCTCTAAATTATGCCTGAACATGTGTGAATCTGACAGTAAATATAGCTTAGGCTCGTGCAGTGACCACTGCCATGTAAATATTGGGTAGTCAATGAATAGTTGTTGAATACAAAAGTGCATGCATGCCCTTTATTCTTCTAGTGTTTCCTTTTTCCAAAATACTTCTGATGGTGTTTCTAATAGGTTAAGTTTTCTTTCTTCACTGACCACTTAAAAATCATTCTTAAGGAGCAAGGAACATGTAAATTACAATTTCCATTTCAAATGCACACGGATTGAAAATATAGGTAAGTACTGTTATCCTACTAATATTTAGGAATATGGTTTAATTCATCAGTTGTATTAAATCAGATCAGTTGTGACTAATCTGTTAAAGGAGAGAAGCAAAAGACAAGATATCCAGTCCTGTCCAGGGCCAGCCTTTGTACACCCAGTGCTTAGCACATTATCTATCATCTTTTATTTTAGGTCCTCAATACTTGTTTGTGAAGGGAAGGTTATCCTGCTGACGTTCAACTTCTCACAGAATCCTTTGGATAAGAAAGTCATGTCTCAATACTTTTTTTTTTTTTAAGATTTTATTTATTTATTTGACAGAGAGAGAGACACAGTGAGAGAGGGAACAGAAGCAGGGAGAGTGGGAGAAGGAGAGCAGGCTTTCCCACTGAGCAGGGAGCCCGATGCGGAGCTTGATCCCAGGACGCCGGGATCATGACCTGAGCGGAAAGCAGATGCTTAACGACTGAGCCACCCACGTGCCCATGTCTCAATACTTTTAAAGATGGTGTTCAATTTATCACTGAAGGCAAAAACTCCTGTGTCTCCCTGCTCACAGATACAATTCTTCTGGCCACCAAACGTGTGAGGTTTTTCCTAATACCAAGCAATTCTCCAATTCTCAGCTAACAATGACTGGGCATCCTAAAAATTAACTCAATTCTGGCACTACCTATTTGAAGACAGCATCAGATCCTACAGGTAGGGCTCAATCACAAAAGACTGACCCCTACTTCAGATGGCAGTTGCAAGCCCAAGGTTGTAACCTGTACGTCCGGTCAACTGCTTGTATATTGGGGGTGCCTACAACCCTCTACTCGGGTAAGGCAATTTGCTATAAGGCCTCACAGAACTCAGAAAAAACACTATACTTAGATACAGCAATGCAACTCAGAAACAGCCAGTAGGAAGACAAGCCTAGGGCAAGGTATGGAGTGCGGGTGCACGGAGCTTCCATGTTCTCTCTGGGTACGCCACTCTCGCAGAACCTCAATGTATTCCCTAACCCAGAACCTCATCAAATCTGGTTGTTCAAGAATGTTTTTAAGGTGCAGTTTCCACCTCCAATTTCTCCATCTTAGAAGTCAATGAGTGGAGCTGGAAGTTCCAACCTTCTAAACACTTGGTCCTTCTGGTGATGAGCCCTATCTAGAGCTCACCCTAGGAGCCTCACCCTAAGTTACCACATTAGCATAAACTCAGATTTGATCAAAATGTGTTCCTATGAATAATATCTTGTATTATTTTGATCAAATTCCACATTTTGATCAAATTCCACATTTTGATCAAATTCCAAGGGTTTTAGTAGCTCTGTCAGGAATCAGGAACAAAGAGCAAATGTATTTCTTAATATATCACAACTCAAGCTTTTTTAGATGGGCATGTTAGAAAATAACTTGATATTATATCAAATTATGTATTACATATGATGTATCATATTATACATGGTATGATATATGATAATTAAAGCAGATGTGATACATAAAAATCATCTATAAAATAACCCTAACATCAGGTAAAATCTAATTGAAGCGAAAAGATAGTCATTTGAGACATAAATCCTATAGACATTTAAAAACATTCTTCCTCTGATTTATTCTTTTCAAAAAAGATATGTAGTTGCAAAAAATATCTTCCAGATCTCCCAGGAAAGCACAGATAAATTAAATTCACAGATTTTCCAGTGAAGCACAGATAGAATGATCAGATGTAACACCATTTAATTAATGTTATTTATTTGAGGTTATGTGGCCCTAATTGTATCATTATTACCTGGAGTGCTGGTTAACCATGAACATCCCAGGGGCATTGTGTCCCAAAAGTCTTGGTTTTACCAGTGTCCCAGGTAATCAATCTGATGCACACAAAGTTTAAAAGCTACAGCTAGAAGGAACTGATAATAATAACATAGAGTGTATGCTAGATAAACTGGTACAGATCCAGTTGAATTATACTAGAATGAATATCTTATACTTAACTTATCGTTGAACAAAATGTGAGAATCAAGAAAAAATTTACTTGGTGATATTACTGCCTTGGTATCCGCTTCTGCCCCATGTCATACCTGCTTCTTTTCCTAGTACATGAATAACAGCTAAAACTTTTAAAGATGTTCCGAAGATAATGCTATTGGAAATGTCTAAATTAACTCTTGCTTAAAACCCTGTGATGCAATCCCGGTAGGATAGCCACTACTTAAACTTAAGTGTATAATAGATACAACATAGTGAAAAGAAGTGTTTTGTTAATAACAATCACTGTTTTGTTTAGTTTTGGTTTGGTTTAGAAAAGCCTTTGGTGTATAGTGTAGAAGACTAGTTTCCTTTTCTGTGAAAAGAGAACTCCTTTTTTTTTTTTTTTAGATTTTTATTTATTTATTTGACAGATAGAGATCACAAGTAGGGAGAGAGGCAGGCAGAGAGAGAGAGAGAGAGAGAGAGAGGAGGAAGCAGGCTCCCCGCCAAGCAGAGAGCCCGATGCGGGACTCGATCCCAGGACCCTGAGATCATGACCTGAGCTGAAGGCAGTAGCTTAAACCACTGAGCCACCCAGGCGCCCCAAGAGAACTCCGTTCTTTACCCAACTTTACCTCTTTACCTTTCACCCTTAGAAAATACAAGAAATGCACATCCAAGAAAGGAACTGGTCCAGCTAAGCAACTCTTTCCTTCTTTGTTGGGTATCAGTGTAGGTTTTAATGAGCTCAGTCTCCTGGGGAGCATTTTAATGGTTTTTTCCACCTCCCCTGATGACCATGTTTATGCTAAGTTTTGATACAGTGTACAGGACTTGTGTAGTAATTAGCATTCAAATGGACCACTGATTTCCCTTTCACTGAGTGGGTTGTCTATTCCCAGGCTTGGAAATGGAATCCAATGAGTTAGAGCTTGTAATAATCAAGACATATTAACAATTCAAATCCTAAATTAAACATCCAAGATAGAGGGTGTAAAAGGGAGGAATCATCCATGTCGCAGACTGGCTAAACAACCAAAAGGGAATAAAACAAGGAGGAAGACAAACTTTCATGGCTAATGGTCTATCAGCAAATGTGAGCATGAAAAAAATATGCTACAGATAATGTCAAAGTGATACTGAATGACGGAATATGTTGATTTTTAAGGTTAAAAATTTTAATTTGTTTAAACACTGTTAATATTCTTTTCAACATAGTTATTGATAAAAATTTAAAAAGGAAATGAAGTAAAACTTCAACATACTTGCCTGATAGATATTTTAGGGTATGTCAGGGAATTACCTTAAGGAAGAACTGGTAATTACTCCAGACCACCTTTAGAATCACAATTACTTTAAAATCTCCTGAAATCCTGGTATAGTACCTGAAAACATTTAACATTTTATATGATAATATTTTGAGACATAGTTCCCTTGTATAATCTAATGAAATCCTTATACCTTCTCAGTGCACTCCTTAGAGAAATACACATCTATTCATGCAAACAACTAAATAACTGTCTTTTTAATCATTAAACTTAAAAAGTGGAGTGAAAGTGTAATAACTTTTACACTTCAAGTCCTTAATAAATAATGGCCATAATTTATATACATATTATTGGTCTAATGATTTTCCTTTATTTCTGAATCTATGCCTATACTGAATGGTTAAAAATTAATAAAACAATAGCAACGAAGTGCCTGAATAAATTTGATTACATTAAAAAATTTTTTCTCAAACATTTACAAAGTAATACAAGGTTAATAGCTTGGTGAGCAGTAACCTACCAGATTTGCAAAATATCAAAGTAGTCATTATTATTCACATCCACAGATAAATAGGAAAACAGAAGAAATCAAACTCATAGCATTTTATTAAAAAAATGCTTTTGCTACATTTATGCTCTACACAGATAGCACGAATATATTTTTAGCACAATTAACCAAATACCCTTGAGCCTACTTTCTTCTTCATGGCTTTAGGCTGGTTAATGTGGAATTTAATTTGTGCTAATTTCTCAAGGTTAGTAAAGTGTGAAATATAGTGTACAATGGATTTACACAACTTACAGTACTGCTCAATTGGTGTAAAATTTTAGAAAATGATGTCTTATAATTTTCTAACCAAAGAAACGGAAGAAACATTGAGCCTCCATTATCAGGGTTGAAAATGCTAAAATTATAAAGGAGAAGGGTGTGTCCAATATAGACAAATAGAGACTGCAAATAAGAATGAGCTCTAAATGAATTTAGGAATTACGGAAAGACACCATTAAAATCATGGTTTCAAATTATTCTGTTTAAGCTGGAACCAAAGCAATGTGAAGCAGTAACCTGAATGCTGCCCTTACCTAAAAGCCTGTTCTGTTCCCAAAACTATCTCTTCTAATCATCTTTTATCATGCAATTGGCTAGAAGAATCAGGAGTCAAAATTTGGAGTTTCTTCTTTGTATAGGAACGAAGTGTCCTGATTCTCTCCAAGCTAGAAAAATATGGACCTTATATTTAGAGAACCTCTGCGAAACCATCTGGGTGGTCAATCTAGTTATATACCTGATTCATCTAAACAGCATTATTGGCACGTAAAAACAATTTTTAAATACACAGTAGGTGGTAAGGAAAATGGGTGTGGTATACAATTTGTATTCTAAATGCACAAGGCTATTACACTGAAAGAAAATTCTACAAAACACTTAATGGATTAAACTTGAAAAGGAGTAATGATGTGAAAAAATATATAGAAGAAGAAGCAAATTGCATGCAATAAGGCAGAAAATAAAATTCAGTGAGATTTAGGTTTGTACAGAGTTATCTCTAACAAGCCACTCAGTTGTGTTCTTTTATGAGAACCCATAATGGAGCTATGGAAATGCAATAAGGGTTGAATAACTTGATCACAGAAAATTACAATACATGCGTACACACATTTGTGTGTATTTATACCATTTAGCTACATATTAAAAGCTATATTTTAACTATATGCCAGCATTTAAAAGAAATGCAAAGCAAAGAAAGTTTAGAAATTTCAAAAAGTCAAGGAAATCCTATTATCCCATGATGGGCTCAATACAGTGTAAAACATATAATATTCTTCGAAATCTAAAGTGTTATGCAAATATAAGGTGCTATAAAGTATAATATTTTCATGGCAAAAGCAGGAAAAAAATAATGCACTGTGGAAGTAATTTTATTCTTCTATGTGACTGTGAATACACATTTGTGGAACAAATACATCTGTTACTCTTCTTGTATGAAGATGATGGTGTGAAACCACTTTTAATATAGTAAGTGCTTTGAGTTACTCATTATGGAAGCTAGTCAACCTAGACATAAAAAGATGGATGGAAAAAAAATCTTAGATAGCCATACTTAGAATGTGTTTACTTATAGCGGAAGGGCTGGGGGCGTGTGTGGGGATATTCGTAAGTTAATTTCATTTTCAGCAAATTTTATTTTCTGATTTCAAAAGAGCTTCAGATTTCATATTTATTTCATGATAGATGATTTATAGTAATGCAGTCTAACTCATAAAGAAAAGATGCTGAAAAACATATCACTGGTGTCTTCTAAACCAGACTACAAAACACATGCAAGAATGTAAGAATTTTCTAGATCAATCAGGTAGTTGGAATCATTTTCTCCATTGATCATTAGAAAAATAATGCACTATACCAAGATATTTAGCATGTTGCTGACTATACTTTTATTGTCATCATAATTATTCACATATGTTATGAAACAGTTGATACCTTATTTATATGTAACTTGCAGTAATCATGTAATTGTCTGGCTTAATGAGTGATTCAAATTGTCATATCATGAACTCCCCACGATTTCAGCGATCCATCTCTACAAAACAAAGTAATATATACGCATTGCATTTTCTCAGGCGTGACTTCAAATTAAAAATAAAATAGTTTTCTTTACCCATTCAAATTTTATTCATCCTTTAAACACTACCATTGAGTTTACCTCCTTTATGACACATTTTCAGTATTTTTCAGCCAACACTGGTTATTCTATTTCTGATCATCTAGATTTCTTTTATTTAAAAATTCTAATACTTGTTAATTCATTAGAAATAATTGGAAAAATCCTAGGGTCTAGTTTTGGAAACTAATGGTAGAAAAAAATCTGCTCAAATAAGACTGACACACCAGAAGTTTTAAAAGAAAAAGATACTGGATTTTTCAGAGAAGATCATAAGTCAATAGACAGAAACATTTAGAGAAATGTATTATAATGCAATGACATAAGATTAATACTTACAAAATATAAAGAGCTTAGTAGTTCATCGACAACTAATCCTAATGTCAATAAATGTATGAGAAATTACTCAAGCTCATTAGAAGTTGAGAATATATAAATTAAGTAATGAAGAAATAAAAAAGGATGGCTGGGGCTGAATCACTCTTTTTTGTTGTTCTTGTTATAGCACATAACATCATCTGAGTATATTTGTTTGTTTACCTGTTAATTATTTGTATCTCCTTCCTAGACTGTAAACTCCATGAGAACATGTCTTCTATCTTGCTCACTGCTTTCAGTGATCACGTGTAATATACAGGAGGAACAGTAGAAAGCTGAACATAAAGGTAATATAATCCCCACCAACTCATAAAATTAAAATATACAGAGCGCCTGGGTGGCTCAGTTGGTGTAGCAACTGCCTTCGGCTCAGGTCATGATCCCGGACTTCCAGGATCGAGCCCCGCATTGGGCTCCCAGCTCCTTGGGGAGTCTGCTTCTCCCTCTGACCTCCTCCTCTCTCATGCTCTCTCTCACTCATTCTCTCTCAAATAAATAAATAAAATCTTTAAAAAAAATTAAAATATACTTATGTATAATAAAATATATATACTATATATATCTAAATCGACTAGAATGTGGAAGAAATTATATTCTTCACACTGCTAAAAGATGTGAATTATTGCAGTCATTTTAGAAAGCAGTATCATAATCGCTATTAAAATTAGGCACTGCACTCTGGAAAACAGCATGAAGGTTCCTCAAAAAGTTGAAAATAGAGCCACCCTACAATCCAGCAATCACATTACTGGGTATTTACCCTAAAGATACAAATGTAGTGATCCGAAGGGGCACGTGCACCCGAATGTTTATAGTAGCAATGTCCACAATAGCCAAACTATGGAAAGAACCCAGATGTCCATCAACAGATGAATGGATAAAGAAGATGTGGTAGATATACACAATGGAATACTATGCAGCCATCAAAAGAAATGCAATCTTGCCATTTGCAATGACATGGATGGAACTAGAGGGTATTATGCTGAAAGAAATAAGTCAATCAGAGAAAGACAATTATCATATGATATGAAGAATTTGAGAGGCAGAGTGGAGGGTTTGGGGAGTAAGGAAAGAAAAAATGAAACAAGATAGGATCGGGAGGGAGACCATCCATAAAAGACTCTTAATCTCACAAAACAAACTGAGGGTTTCTGGGGGGAAGGGGGTGGTTGGGTTATGGACATTGGGGAGAGTATGTGATATGGTGAGTGCTGTGAAGTGTGTAAGCCTGACGATTCCTAGACCTGTACCCCTGGGGCAAATAATATATGTTAATAAAAATAATTAATAATTTTTTTTTAAATCAGGCACTGCAACCTTGCTTGTGAATCCCTATCCTAGAGAAATGAGCACAAGTGTGTAAGAATACATACACTAGAGCTGTGTTTAAGACAGCACTACTGATAAGTACAAAAAGGAGAAAGAAAAGACAGGAATGTGCATCAACTGGAAAAAAGGAGGATAAATTTTTGTATACTGATGTTATGGAACTTTATGCAGATAAAGAAAAGAGAGAGAGAGTCAAAGCTTGACTCATCGACTTGGAAGGATTTCCACTAAAGATGAAGGGGGGGAAAGGAGCAGAAAAGCATGACTATATCATTTCTTTTACAAATATTAGTGGCCAAAAAAACCTCATATTTGTACTTATACATGTGTGTTTATGATCATATGAACAGGAAAGAAACACAATCCCAATGACACTCTGTTAACATGGATTACGTGTGAGGATCATGATGTGGGGGAAGAAGCAGAAGCAAGAAAATGAGTGACAGGCAAAATAGGAAAAGATTTTTAAGAGAATATCTATACTGACAAAATCAGCAGTGATACATTATTGATATCCTTATATTAAATTATATATGTAAATATACAGAAATATAAAATATCTGAAGGAAAAAGAATCTCATAGAAGACAAAAGATTATTGAATAAGGTTTAAAAGAAAGAAAAAGAAGAATAGTGTCAGAGGAGATGTTCAAGGAAGCAAACACACTGGGAACATTGCTACTGTCTATTAGCTTTTTTTTTTCCTTAAAATTTTATCTATTTATTTATTTGAGAGGGAGAGAAGGAGAGTGAGACCAAGTGGGAGGGCAGGGAGAGGCACAAGCAGATCTGCCCTGAGCACAGAGCCCGATGCAGGGCTTGATCTCAGGACCCTGAGATCATGACCTGAGCTGAAATCAAGAGTTGGACACTTAACCAACTGAGACCCTGAGGGGCCCCTATTATCTATTAATTTTTATCAACGATCCAGTTTTACATTTGCATGGCAATGCCATCTTTAGTTTTCTTTACTAAGGTATTTTCCAAGTGGTATTCTAAACATGGTGTATCCATCTCCTCTCATCCAGCTCCCTGCAAACTCCTATCCAATCTGAGAACTGCACCGAATCTGCAGCCTAGAAAGTACTTAGCCTAGGAGATTACATGCATCCTCCCTACTATGAAATTTCCCCTTTGCCTGATTTCTGACGTGTCCCTTTGTGTTGCCTCTTTGTCTCAGTCAACTTATTCTCAGGCACGTTTGCTAGTTTTTCTTCCTCTGCCCACCTTACCTAGAATTATATATGAACAAAAGATAAAGTCTATTAAAAAAAAAAGAAAAAGGTAACTATGTGAGGTGATGGATATGTTAATGAGCTTGATTGTGGTGACGATTTCAGGATGCATACGTACATCAAAACATCAAGTTGTATGCCTTACATGTATATGATTTTCGATTACCTCCATAACGCTGGGGAAAATATCTGGAAGTAAAAGCTCCAAACTCTAAAAAAAGAGATCTGGTAAAAGGAAATTGGAAACCAAACCAAACAACAACAAAAAACACACACTTCAGATTATGAAATGAGAAAAATAATTTTTAATGAAGTTAATCTCATCTCTTAGGAAAAAGAACATTAGAGAGGATCAACAGGAAGCTAAAAACCAACTTGGAAAATTACATAAGGAGTTCTGCTGGCACCTTTCTTTAGAGAAAGCACTCTGGGGGGCACCTGGCTGGCTCAGTAAGTGGAACATGGAATTCTTGAACTCAGGGTTCTGAGTTTGAGCCCCAGATTGGGTGTACAGATTATTTAAAATGATAAAAATAAAAAAGCACCCTGAAAAGGAATATTCTTGCATGGATCAGTAGAGGCAACAGTGATAGGTCTGACTTTGGAATAGAAGTTAAACAAAAACTAAAGAAGAATATTAAAGAAAACTTTATGGAGACAACAGTACGTCATAGCGAGACTGAAACAGGAAGAAATCAAACTCTCCAATTTCATTATATGTCTAGAATGTTATTACCTTTGTATTATTTGTACTATATAGCTCTATTATAATTTAGCATCTGAATTACATAAACAAACAAAAATAAACAGGAAAGTATTCCTCTTTGATAAACTGATGAAAATTTTAATACGGTTTGCCTCTAATACAGTATTTTCATACCCAATCAATCATTCTCAAATTGGGAATTTAACTTTATTTTATTCTTAGCCCCCAAAATTCCACTCATCACCTCCTCTTTCTCACTCCCCAACTTAACATGTATTTTATTATTCATCTATTTATCTACAACTTCAGATAATGCAGAAAGAAAGCAGACGCCTTCAAGGGATTTGTTCTGAACTCATCCCTTAGTAGCACATAAGTAAATATTTGGAATTAAAGGTGAAACAAAATATGGAGTATTTTTCCTTTCAACACCACAAACTGAAATTATTTGCTTTACTTTACTGACCAATATATTTGCATAGTTCTCTGGAAACAGAACCAAGCTTTTTTTAAAAGATTTTATTTATTTATTTATTTATTTATTTGATTGAGAGAGAGAGAACATGAGAGGGGAGAAGGTCACAGGGAGAAGCAGACTACCCAGGGAGCTCCGAGCCTGATGTGGGACTCGATCCCGGGAGTCCGGGATCATGACCTGAGCCAAAAGCAGTTGCTTAAATAACTAAGCCACCCAGGCACCTGCATTTTTTGTCGTTCTTGTTTTTTAAATAACAGGAATTCTAGAGGAGAACCGGATTTGGACAGATACCACTGACTCATGGTCAACTATGGAAGCACATGGCTGAAGAACAGTGCCCCACACCAGGTGTTTGATGACTTCATGACGTTCCCCAGACGTTTAAATTCCCACTGTTATACAACTTCTCAAGAAGACATCCTGATCTTCCAACCTCTCTTAACCCCTATAGTGCTATCAAATCACTCCATGTTTTGTTATCTACTCCTCAGTTTCTAAAGGTAACAACCACTAATCTGAACAAGTTATTTAATAAAGACCAAAAGCCACTAATTTCTTTTGTTTGTTTGTTTTTTTAAAAAGGCAGAGTACAATCCTTTAACATGAGTAAATACAAGCTAGACAGAGGCCGGATCTGACCCTTCCCTTCTCTCGGATAACACACATGCCTTGTGGCCAAGTGCTTTAACTGCACGTGTAATCTGGATTGAGCCTCCTGTACCCAATTTCATAAGGGTTGGATATTCTTCGTTTTCAACCTCTCTCTCGGCAGGGGGGCCAAGAGGATTGAAGATGGTGAGGTTATTAAAAACAATACAGCTGGAACAAACACTGCACTTCCAAACCACAACCAAAGTTTCAAGAAGTCTACATATATATAAGTAAAGTTTTTCATATGAAAGAAATTTTCTTAATGTATCAAAAGTATAAACCAAAATCTGATAAAAAAAGGAGGGGGGGGCTGTCATTGAGGATCATGTGTGTGTGTGTGTGTGTGTGTGTGTGTGTATGACTTTTTATCAATCTTCAACAGAAAGCATATATTGAATACATAGTTTGTCTTTTCAGTTTATGAAATTCCAGTCAATATCCTGTCACAAATTCAGTTTTTCAAGATGACATAAATTAGTTTGCACTATTTTTTATTGTCTAAAAGTGGCATTAAGGTGGCCACAGTTGTACAAATGTATGAGCACTGTTTTCTTTTTAAATACTCTACTATTTCTGTGAAGATGAAAGTATTAGGTGCAATTATGAACTCAATCTACATCTACCTTCATTACTCATTCTCAGGAGAATTTGAGATCATCATTTCTTTTTTTCCCCCTTATGAATTTTCTTGGGAATAGGAACCTGATTAGTTCATTTTAATTTTTGAGATTTCCTTTTCAAAGCATTCAATGACAAGGAATGGGCATATTTCTTTTTCTATGTCAACTTTGAGAATTTTTGGTCATTAAGATTACTTTTAGTTGAAGTTTACAGGTATTTCACAGATAGATTTACTTTTGAAACACGGCTCTGAATGAAGTAAGGGTCATATAACCCATGGGTAGTATTACTTTATGCTCTCTCTTCTGTTTCATTACTTCCAAAGAATTAATTAAAAGTTGATAGGATTGCCCCTAAAATCAATTATCTCTTTGGTCTGAAATGCTGAGTACACATTATTGAGTTTTCAAATAAATTGAAAAAAATCTCAGTGAGGCAACAGCATTATCTTAATTTATAAACATTAATACAAGAAAATATCTGATTTGTTTTAAATGATTACTCCACTCTGTATTACCAGTATTATCCCTTTCTGCCTGTTTAGAAATCTACCAGACTACATTCCCAATCTATAATAACAGTGCACAATCACGCATAATTTCTCTGATATTGAATAGAGTGTTCTAGCTGAGTGTTTCTGGAATTCAGAGACAGCATTTCACCAGATTTATACTGTGTTTCAATTTCTCAGTTGATGATCCCCCTAACCTATTTGTCTTTTCAATCTTGCAGTATGGAGGACTGATGGCTTCAGGGTCTTTTGGCCTTTAACCTTTAAATCCATTTTCTTGTCATTGTAACATGACTGTCCCATTTTCCATATACACATTTAATTTTTCCTCCACCACATATATGCAGGTACACACACACACACACACACACACACACACACACACACACATACACACACACACACAATATGAGATTAATAAAGTTATAGACAATGATTGAAAATTACTTGAATTACAGGAATTCTTTCAGGATCTCCTAAAAAAGAAAAGAACTCTAAAAACCCCATAGCTAGTATTTTACTGTCTTTATCATGTCAGTAGTGTTCTCTGTTCATTTAAAGATGAGGCATTGAAGCTCAGATGTTGAGGAACTTACTCTATCATGGAGAGTAAATTTCCAGGCTAGCCCTTGAATTTAGAAACCCTGATTCCAAAATCTTTCGGTATGCCACCATACCTTATTTAACAAACACACTATGTCTAATGAAAAAGCTGGAGGAAAAGATATAAAAAGAATGGCAAGACAAATTTCCTTTAAGACCTTCAGGATCCAAGAGAAATGCTAGGTCACCAAATTTCATTTCTATAATAACTTGAAAATAATTTCACTCAATAAAAATGGGTAAATTAATAATTGAAGGAAGAAGTGGGATCTGTACAGGCACTTCTCATTCTCAAAACAGATTCAGTTCTTTAATGTTCAGTAATAACTCTGTTATTTGAACTTCAAATCCATTTTCGTATGGAGGCTTTATCTGCAGGGGCTGAAATATGGCTTCAATGTCACAGAGAGATGGTTCTCCACTTCTCACCTAAACATTAACTTCAGTAACTTAGAGAGATCATTTTCCAACAATATTAAAGCCTCCATTAATATTAAGATATTACTAACACCTTAATAATTAATATTTTAGGAAATGCTCCATATTCACTCTAAGGCCTCCTATTAGAACTAACTGAATATTGTCACATAACCCTGGTGATGTGCTCATTTTCCTTTGTGAATCACAATGATAGGCAATATGGGCAACCAAAGTAGCAAGGATATACCTGATGAAGACTCAATGAAAAAAGTCCTTTCTACTTATAGTCTTAATGTAGTAATATATATTAGCATATATAATTGCTTGGACAGGATTTATCTGGTGAATTCTTGTTTTCCATCTCAGTTTGTTTCTTTGTAGTTAATGGCAAGGGTATTGAAAGATTTCTTACCATAGCCATAAATCTTTTTGACTGTAAGTCAAGAAAACAGAATGCAATTGCTCCAATATGTCACTAAATTTTCACAGTTCATTTTCTATAATACACAGCCATAATGCCAACAAATATCCACAATTTTGGCAACAGAATGGTTGATTTCCAGAAATACTATGTTGTCTCCTAAATAATGGGATGGGGAGAAAGGTATATTGCCTAGCTTTCTATTTTTATCATATCCTAAAATTTCTACGTATATATCTCCATTTTTAAACATAGTAGAATCCTCTGAATTATTTAGTGGGTTCTGGTATGTTTAGCATTTTTCCCCATAAGCCACCCGAGAATTGCATCAATGTGCTATTTTTGCTCACTAATGAAAATGTCAAAGATCAGACTTAAAAATGTTAAATAAAACTGAGCCAATCAGTCTCCTACTGTTGTTCATTTTGAGGCCAACTTTATTCAAAGACCGCTTTACTCCCTGTTGTTACTTCTTAGCTAAGCCTGTAATTGTCAGTAAACATTATCAAACAGGTTTTGGGATTGTAACTGTGAAATAGATGCTCTTGACTATGATCAAAAGTAACCATTCAAAAGCAGGATTAAGTCAGATATCATTAATTCAGACTGCTAACCAGAGGAGTGCTGAAAATCACCCAACACCAAAAGCCCCAGGTCGCCTTCTCAAACTTGATAAAATGATCTCAAGGATTTAGTCTATATTTCTGTGAAAACCATTAGGAAAATAATATTTTTAAAAAATTTTCCTTGTTAAAGGATAAGAGATACTCCTTTTAAAAACTCTGTAAATTCAGGAGGTCATACTAGTAGAGATAATCACTCTTAACATTTGTTTTCTTCCAAATATATTAATAAATTGATAGTTTAACATATCAAATTGTGTGTATAGATCCTGATTTTTTTTCACTATATTTATACTTTGAACTTTCTCATATCCTTAAAATTGTGTATTCTATAACATCTATATAATTCAGGGACTCCGCAAGTTGAGAAACAGAGTAAACTTAATTTTAAACAATATGTAAATTACATATTCAGATAACACTTAACATTTTTCAGGTGAAGAGCCTCTAAATTTAGAGCAATGAGTTCAGTTGTTAATCTTAAAACAGTACAATAAATATAATAAAGTATCAAAAGTGTCTAGAAATACAGAGAAAAAAGGTATATTTGTTGCACTTTTATCAGATTAATAATTATACCCACTGCTTTGAATTTAACGATGCTTCACCTGAAAGTGTCTGGAGACTAGAGAAAAAAATATCTGAGTGTGTTACTTAAAAATGTAGCCAAGACATGATTTAAAAACAAGTTTATCTTATATTTCCTTGAAACAGTTTCTCTTGTTAAAATTATATATCTACTTTTGAATATCTGTTTTTTTGCATCTCTTCTTTTTAGTAGTAAAACACATGATCTGCCATTTTATTTTTACAGCAAAAAACAACCTACACCATCCTGCCCTCTTTTCTGTGTAAACCTGTCTTGAGTCAGATCTACCAAAACATAAAGTCACCGTTGAACTACATTCTCAGAGCTCTCACACTCCCACCATGTGGAGTCTTTTTGTCATCATTTTCCTCTTAACTGTGGAAAGGACAGGCAGACACATTTATCAGAAAGAATGCCTTATCGTTAGATGGTCAAACACAAACACTGAACCAAGAGGGAATGCAAAAGATGTTTGCTTTGGCCTTTGATTCCCTAACCAGATCATAACAAGGCATGTGCTTTCTAACAGCACAATCTTCATGGTTTTTGTTTTGTTTGTTTGTTTGTTTGTTTTTGTTTTGTTTTGTTTTTGCAAGGCCCTCTTTGTTAGCCTGGCTCAATGTGAGCCAGGACCCCAGAATGGGGTTAATCACTTCACCCAGGAATGAGAAATGCTAGGGGAAAGCCCCACTGTGCCAAGTTTTATTCAAAAGATGATACCTGTCATCCACTCTGTCCAGTCAAGAGGACATGAAGTTAATTAAGATACAGTCTCTGCCGTTAAGAAAATCCCAATCTGATGTGGATTGGTTGTCCCTGATTATAGGACATCATGATAACAAATGAACAAGTAACACAGTAGACAAGCTTAAATCAGATGGTGAAGTTAGGAACGGATTCTTGGGAGGCGTCAACAATTAGGAATTTGTAAGATAAACTCTAGGCACTTGTGTGTGTGTGTGCGTGTGTGTGCGTGCGTGTGCCTGAGTCTATGTGTGTGGTCTGTATTGCATAGGAAAAAATGCCACAGAACATTCCAGGTAGAAGAGAGGTGAACTTAGGGAAACCTAAAGGCTCATTATTCCAAGTAAATGAAGTACTAGGGGAGAGGCAGAAAATAAAAGTTGACAGATATTAGGAGAAAAAAGGACTTAAAATCCTTGGTTAAGATATTTATCTTTGGGCACCTGGGTGGCTCAGTGGATTAAGCCTCTATCTTCCGCCCAGGTCATGATCCCAAGGTCCTGGGATCGAGTCCCGCATCGGGCTCTCTGCTTGGCGGGGAGCCTGCTTCATCCTCTCTCTGTCTCTGCCTGCCTCTCCGCCTATTTGTGATCTCTCTCTGTCAGATAAATAAATAAAATCTTAAAAAAAAAAAAAAAAGATATTTATCTTTACCCGGAGAGCTCAGAGGAGAAATGTAGCGGTTTTATGAAAGCACATTATATATGACTAAATATTTCCATTTTGGCTGCAATATGGAAGGTACATTGGATAAAGAGCCTCACAATGGAGGCCAGAGACCATTCAGGAGATTGAATTCTATGAAGACTGCAGTGTAGCCATTGAAAACAAGGGTGGTTTAGAGAGGGATTTAAGATGTTGAATCCTCAGTCCTCGGTGAAAGCATAGTTTGGTGGGGACCGTGAAAGCAAGTTGGTGTCCAGAATGACTGCCATGTTTCTAGCTCAGGCTTCCGGGATGCTGAGATTGCAGATACAGGAGGGAGCTGAGTTTTGAAGGAGAATATGATGAATTCAGTCTTGGATATACGAATTTGAAGGGCTCACAGAACCTCCATGTAGAGATGCTCTTCGGACAAATCTAGAGATTTGCAGTCTAAATCTGAGATCCATGAGAATATAAACAGTGACCAAAGGCATGAGAGGGAGTGGAAGACTTAGGAGGGACAACAAATAACAGGACTGTGATAAAGGAACACTAGTTGACAAGGTGTGAAGAAAATAATCTTGTGGAAGACATTGTGGTGGAAGCCAAATGAAAACAAGAACAAAAACAATAGAAAATAAGAGAATTAGAAAAGTAGATTTACAGTTTAAAAAATTCTAGGTTTAACATTAAGAAGGTCATTGGTCACTTAGAACTGTTTTTGTACTTACTGACAAAAAAAGAAGAAAGTAAAGATCCGAAAAGAAAGAGGGTATTTTTTTTTCTTTTATTTATTTATTTGACAGAGAGAGAGAGAGATCACAAGTAGAGCAGCAGGCAGAGAGAGAGGGGGAAGCAGGCTCCCCACGGAGCAGAGAGCCAGATGCAGGGCTCGATCCCAGGACCCCGAGACCATGACCCGAGCCGAAGGCAGCGGCCCAACCCACTGAGCCACCCAGGTGCCCCAGAAAGAGGGTATTTGATGGGGAACCACACCAAAGCAGGCAGGAGGGGACTGGAACCAAAGCCAATGGTATGGGTTTGGAAACACTGCTTTTCCCGATATGGGTGGAAGGAGAAAGAGATGTACCTTCCTATTTATGGCTAATCTGCAAATCTCACTAGACAATGGTGTGGAGAGAGTGAAGAGCTGCACAGAGGAAAAGTTATGAGCTGCTTAGTTATCGGCACTTACACCAGATGGATTTATGCAACCTTTCTCAAACCCACCTTCTACATCCTAACTATCAGAGGATGGGAGAGACTGACCACCACTTCCTTTTTCCTTAGGATGCACATTTATTTTACAGTGAGGCTGACCTCAAACCACCCTGAAATAGGATAGGCTAATTTAGAATGTTTAATAACACAGTGGTATCTTCACACTCAGTCACTGCCTGCACTCCTTAGCAAAATTATTTTCAGGGCCATTTTTGAAGAAGAGGAATCTCAAGGCACAGTGAGTAGGAAGCCACAAAGAGAGGAGTTGAATGGTGTGTATATAGGTGATGGTCGTGGGAGGGGGTAATTCCATCATTTTACCCTGGTGTTGGTGGATGGGGCGTTCTGAGTACACTGAGCTACTTTCCCTTCCAGGGTCATTACCCCTCCATCAACAACGTGAAGCTATGACTATGACCCTTGTTCCTTCTGCTATAAGGAAAGCTCCCTCTAAGGAGCAGGTACAGTTCCTGCACAGAAAGAACCATCCTTTTCAAGTCCCACAGCCCCCCAAACAGCTCTGTCAGTAGAATATCAAATAGCTCTTCCCAGAGAAGCAAGACCCTTCAGCCCCTGTTTGGACTGAGACACTGAAGCTGCAATCAGATACTCAGTAGAGGTTATTAATGAACCAATGGCTACAGTGTAAGAAGGACAAGGAGCAGTCCTAGAAGGAAAACCTTGAGACGCAACCCGAGAAGCCAGGGCAATCACCCGTGAGGGAATAATCTGAAGAGGCTAGAGACAAATAAAGAATCCTAGTGGAAGACAATATGACACAAAGCAGGGAAGCCAGAGAAAGCACTGAAATTCAAAGCCGGAGAGTTTGGGTCCCCCGACTAAACAACAGAGTGTTTCTTCTCAGGGAGCATGAAGCTAATAAAATCACCAGGTTCCAAGGAAACACCCAGGATGAAGTTGAAAAGATACTTATTGTTCAATTTTTCTCTGTTCAGCTGGGTGTTTGGCACCATATATGTAGGCAATTCACAGATAAACGACCGAATTTTCCCATTTTCAACTCAGTCTGATTTATGATGCAGACAGGACTCAAATTTGTGAAAAAAAAATTAACATATAGTTTCCTCTTGGTATAAAGGAAAATTACTAACGAAATTATTTGTGTGCTTTCATTCAGGTGCGAGAATTGTCATTAGCATCTATCAGGCTTCTGCCTTCCCCCCGATGGGTAGTGGGAAGAAATAATCCGCCTGCATCATGGCGACCTTATATGCTTCTTCTGGGTGGCTGTGGGCATAACCTTCAAAAATCAAACCATGAGCCTTTACTCAATATAGGACTCACCATGGTTAGTTCTGAATGAAAAGTGGAAGCAAGTATTAAGCAAAATCTACACAAACCAACAAAATTTAAGAGTACATACTTTTAAAAAATTCCTGATTTGGAATATTCAGGATGGATTCCATCCGATTCAATTTCTCAACATACCTTAGCCTTGCAGACATAGATGGAGAAAACAACAACAACAACAAAATAGATTTTTTTATGGAGGATCCTGGCTCCTAAGTAGTCCCTTGCTCCAGACCCATGATGCAGGGTCGTGAATTCCTGGGGAAAATGACAGTACACGAGGCATTTTTTTCAAAAATTCACAGTGGTCGATTGCTATTGTCATGTCTTGTCATACCACGCCTTAGATCATCCTTTCGAAGGGAGTCCAGAAAGCAACCTACAGAAACTCTTTGTTCATCATATTCGCTCAGAACTTTCTGTGGGTATATAAACAACCCCCCAAACACACAGGCGCTTTGAACCCCTAAAGAGTTAGCTCTGCTGTTACTATTCATTTCTATTAAGAGTACAATCAAAATTTATTCAAGCATTTCAGACATTCTTCCAATTAAGATTTTGTATACTTCTCTCTGTAATGTGCTTGTTTCTTTTCTGACCTCTCCGGAGTATTTTAAAATGAAGGTTATCGTGATTACAGTGTGAGATAGCAACTTTCTTCTATTTCAGCCTTATTTATCCTACTCAGAGTCATTTCTAGGCTATCGTCCAAAATAGCCTCTAACCACCTAAGCTGTTCAGTGAAGTGTATCAGAAAGCAATCCTTGAAATAGCTCTCGAAATATGTTCTCT